>NC_041389.1:458547094-458581151 GCF_002162155.2 Triticum dicoccoides
GGGGGGGAGTCGATGGGATCCAAAGCTCGGTCGCCATGGCTGCGCCGCGGGCTAGAGTTTCGGGCGCTTGGGAGGCATGGGGATTCAGGCTCCTCGCCGTTGACGGCCATGGTGCAGGGGCGGGGGCGGCGGCGGCGGCTAGGGTTTGGCGAGCGAGTGCGGGTGCGGGAGAGTGGGGGCGTGGGGGCTAGGGTTGGAACGGTGGGGTGAGAGGGCTACGTGGGTGAGAGGGTGAGGGGATGAGGTCCGCCGTTGGATCCCGGAGCATCCAACGGTGTCGGATGCATGATCCGCGTGATATGCCTATAGACCAATCAGAACGCAACAAACAATTTGAAGACTTTATGACCTTTTAAATAGGTCACGAAAAATCATTTTCCATTTTTCAGTGCTCAAAATGAGTTCTTTTTTGTAAAAGACCTACCAAATATTTTTTCAAATGATATTATTTATATTCTTTATATTTGTTCAAAATGAGTTCTTTATACTCTGCAAAAGTTTACATCTTGTAATAGTAAACAGTATTGACAAAGGGATTTTTTATATTCTTTGCACAAAAAATCATTTTCCATTTTTTGAGTGCCCCAAATGAGGTTTTTTTGTGAAGGGCCTACCAAATAATTGTTGCAAAATTGGACCAAATCATTTTTACAAAATACTAGGCCATATTTAATGCACAATTGACCAAATGGTTGGGTGAAAAAAGTTTTGATCCACCTCTCGTGAAAAAGAAAAATTTCCACCGATTCAGTTGGAAGCGGGTCAAATTTGAACTGTAGCTACCGCGTAGTTTGTTCTTTATTTTTTTCAAAAATCATATATAGGTACATAAGTATCTATTTAATCAGAGAAACACCAAAAAACTTCCAAGATTCAACCACTAGCTAGGAACGGTCAAGCCCGCCGTTTTGACCGCATTTTGAAACGGGCATAAAAAATTCAAAAAAAATTCAAAAAATTGGAAACCTTCGCATTGTGTCATTATATATGTCCAAGTTTCCAGGAAAAATAATAAACTTGTAATACGGTAATTATTTTTAAAAAGTGTTCTCACAAATGAGCTATCATGCGTGAAGATTCATGGCTTTCAAGCCAAATAATCAATCTTATGGCCACATTCATGGCATAGTTTGTTCAAATGATCTCATATTGTGCACAAGGGTGCATCTTGGAATTCCAAACAATGTTGCCTAAGGAAGTTTTCATTTTCTTTGCACGAAAGAACCATTTTCCATTTTTCGAGTGCCCAAAAGGAGGTTTTTTTGTGAAGGACATCCCAAATAATTGTTGCAAAATTGGACCAAATCATTTTTCTAAAATACCAGTCCATATTTAATGCACAATTGACCAAATGGTTGGGAGTAAAAAGTTTTTATCCACCTCTGGTGAAAAAGACAAATTGTCGCCGATTCAGCTAGAAGCGGGTCAAATTTGAACTGTAGCTACCTCGTAGTTTGCTCTTTATTTTTTCCAAAAATCATTTCTAGGTACATAAGTATCTATTTAATCAGAGAAACACCAAAAAAAATCCTATATTCAACCACTAGCTAGGAACGGTCATTCCCGCCGTTTTGACCGCATTTTAAAACGGGCATAAAAAATTCAAAAAAAATCAAAAAATTGGGAAACCTTCGCATTGTGTCATTATATGCGGCCAAGTTCCCAGGAAAAATAATAAACTTGTAATACGGCAATTATTTTTAAAAAGTGTTCTCAGAAACGAGCTATCACGTGTGGAGATCAATGGCTTTCAAGCCGAATGATCAATCTTATGGCCACATTCATGGCATAGTTTGTTCAAATGATCTCATATTGTGCACAAGGGTGCATATTGGAATGGCAAACAATGTTGCCTAAGGAAGTTTTCTTTTTCTTAGGACGAAAAAACCATTTTCCATTTTTCGAGTGCCCAAAAGGAGGTTTTTTTGTGAAGGTCCTCCCAAATAATTGTTGCAAAATTGGACCAAATCATTTTTCTAAAATACTAGTCCATATTTAATGCACAATTGAACAAATGGTTGGGTGTAAAAAGTTTTGATCCACCTCTGGTGAAAAAGACAATTTGCCGTCGATTCAGCTGGAAGCGGGTCAAATTTGAACAGTAGCTACCTCGGAGTTTGCTCTTTATTTTTTCCAAAAAATATTTCTAGGTACATAATTATCTATTTAATCATAGAAACGCCAAAAAAATTCCAAGATTCAACCACTAACTAGGAACAGTTATTCCCGCCGTTTTGACCGCATTTTGAAACGGGCATACAAAAATAAAATAAAATCAAAAAATTGGAAAACCTTCGCATAGTTTCGTTTTATGTGGCCAAGTTACCAAAAAAATTTATAAACTTGTAATACGACAATTATTTTAAAAAAATGTTCTCAGAAACGAGCTATCAAGTGTGAAGATTCATGCATTTCAAGCCAAATGATCAATCTTATGGCCACATTAATGACATAGTTTGTTCAAATGATCTCATATTATGCACAAGAATGCATCTTGGAATGACAGACAATGTTGCCTAAGGAAGTTTTCATTTTCTTTGGACGAAAAATTCATTTTCCATTTTTCGAGTGCCCAAAATGAGTTTTTTTTGTGAAGCACCTACAATATATTTGTTGCAAAATTGTACCAAATCAATTTTATAAAATACTAGGACATATTTAATGCACAATTGACCAAACGGTTGGGTGCAAAAAGTTTTGATCCACCTCTCGTGAAAAAGACAAATTTCTGCCGATTTAGTTGGAAGCGGGTCAAATTTGTTCTGCAGCTGCCTTGTAGTTTGCTATTTATTTTTTCCAAAAATCATTTCTAGGTACATAAGTATCTATTTAATTAGAGAAATACCAAAAAAATTCCAATATTCAACCACTAGCTAGGAACGGTCATTCCCGCCGTTTTGACTGCATTTTGAAACGGGCATAAAAATTCAAAAAATTCAAAAAATTGGGAAACCTTTGCATTGTGTCATTATATGTGGCCAAGTTCCCAGGAAAAATAACAAACTTGTAATACAACAATTATTTTAAAAAAGTGTTCTCAGAAATGAGGTATCATCTCTAAAGATTCATGGCTTTCAAGCCAAATGATCAATCTTATGGCCACATTCATGGCATAGTTTGTTCAAATGATCTCATATTGTGAACAAGGGTGCATATTGGAATGGCAAACAATGTTGCCTAAGGAAGTTTTCATTTTCGTTGGACGAAAAAACCATTTTCCATTTTTCGAGTGCCCGAAAGGAGGTTTTTTTGTGAAGGAACTACCAAATAATTGTTGCAAAATTGGACCAAATCATTTTTATAAAATACTAGGCCATATTTAATGCACAATTGAAAAAATGGTTGGGTGTAAATTTTTCTGATCCACCTCTCGTGAAAAAGACAAATTTCTGCCGATTCAGCTGGAAGCGGGTCAAATTTGAACTGCAGCTGCCTCATAGTTTGCTATTTATTTTTTCCAAAAATCATTTATAGTTACATAAGGACCTATTTAATCATAAATACATGGTTTGGTGGCGATACGTCGAGGTTTGGGCGGTGGCCGAGGGCCCCAACTCTAGAGCGCGTAAACTCGCATGCCCGCCGCATGGTCACCTTGCGACCGTGGCGTTGCCATGTGTTCTGGGTGGCCTAGGCATGTCTAGTGGGTTGGGAACTCCCTAGGTTGGTGCTAGGAAGAAAATTACAACATAAGATTCTCACGAGGAGACCGATCGATGCTCAAACATGAATTAGCAGCCAAGTGTTTGATTAGCGGTACGGGAAATGTACATGGCTAATGGGCGTGAGTTTTGGCTGAGGATGATCAGTTACTAAGAAGACCGTCTTCACAAATTTTCAGCTCAAAAGGAGGAGCCTAGGTGGTACTTGCTTTGCAAACCACCACACTGGACATAAATACGAATGTTGAAGCTCGGCTCAAAATAATGAATGGATTGAGCTGGCATTTGGTGGAGGATCGTTATTTGGTCATAGGAAAGCACTGTAGAAAATGGATACTATTTGGACATGCCAAAGTGGTACTTCCTTCACAAACTGTTACTTTGAACAGAATAGGAAAATGAATATTTTTGAATTATTTTTGAACTAGGCAAGGAAGATTTTTACATATTTGATGAAGATATGACCCAAAGAATTTATGAGATTTTTTTGGGAATTTTGGGAATGATAGAAATATAGGTTGCTTCACAACCTAGGGCAAAAACTGCCACATGGACATGACACATAGGCAAAACTGATGTGATGGCGCCTAGTCATCACAACCCACCACAATCTACAAGGTTATGACCATCTATATTGGTCATTAACAACTAGAAATAAGGCAGCGGACTAGCACTGTTTGCTTTGTGACCATTTCGTGTAAGGAAATTACGACCTTTCTGACCAAAATGGTCGCAATGGTTTAGGGTTTGAAGCCCCCTGAACAGCTTTTGACCAATTGGTCTAAAATGGTCATAAATTTATGACCAATTCTTCGAGGGTCACTGACAGAAGGTCATAAGTTGACATATTTCTTGTAGTGCATAATTCTTCTGTGCAGCAATGAGGATAAACCTCAGATCACGGATCCAATCCGCATCATTGCTAATAACATCTTTCAACACAGTTTTCTCTAGGAACATATCAAAATAAACATATGAAAGCAACAACGCGAGCTATTGATCTACAACATAATTTGCAAAATACTACCAGGACTAAGTTCATGATAAATTTATGTTCAATTAATCATATTACTTAAGAACTCCCACTTAGACATACATCTCTCTAGTCATCTAAGTGATCACGTGATCCAAATCAACTAAACCATGTCCAATCATCACGTGAGATGGAGTAGTTTTCAATGGTGAACATCACTATGTTCATCATATCTACTATATGATTCACGCTCGACCTTTCGGTCTCCGTGTTCCGAGGCCATATTTGTTATATGCTAGGCTCGTCAAGTTTAACCTGAGTATTCCGCGTGTGCAACTGTTTTGCACCTGTTGTATTTGAACGTAGAGCCTATCACACCCGATCATCATGTGGTGTCTCAGCACGAAGAACTTTCGCAATGGTGCATACTCAGGGAGAACACTTCTTGATAATTTAGTGAGAGATCATCTTAAAATGCTACCATCAATCAAAGCAAGATAAGATGCATAAAGGATAAACATCACATGCAATCAATATAAGTGATATGATATGGCCATCATCATCTTGTGCTTGTGATCTCCATCTTCGAAGCACCGTCGTGATCACCATCGTCACCGTCGCGACACCTTGATCTCCATCGTAGCATCGTTGTCGTTACGCCATCGTTGTCGTAACTATCACTACCGCTTAGTGATAAAGTAAAGCAATTACAGGGCGTTTGCATTTCATACAAAAAAGCGACAACCATATGGCTCCTGCCAGTTGCCGATAACTTCGGTTACAAAACATGATCATCTCATACAATAAAATATAGCATCACGTCTTGACCATATCACATCACAACATGCCCTGCAAAGACAAGTTAGACGTCCTCTACATTGTTGTTGCAAATTTTACGTGGCTGCTACGGGCTGAGCAAGAACTGTTCTTACCTACGCATCAAAAACACAACGATAGTTTGTCAAGTTGGTGCTGTTTTAACCTTCGCAAGGACCGGGCGTAGCCACACTTGGTTCAACTAAAGTTGGAGAAACAGACACCCGCTAGTCACCTGTGTGCAAAGCACGGCGGTAAAACCAGTCTTGCGTAAGCGTACGCGTAATGTCGGTCCGGGCCACTTCATCCAACAATACCGCCGAACCAAAGTATGACATGCTGGTAAGCAGTATGACTTGTATCGCCCACAACTCACTTGTGTTCTACTCGTGCATATAACATCAACGCATAAAACCTAGGCTCGGATGCAACTGTTGGGGAACGTAGTAATTTCAAAAAAATTCCTACTCACACGCAAGATCATGGTGATGCATAGCAACGAGAGGGGAGAGTGTTGTCCATGTACCCTCGTAGACCGTAAGCAGAAGCGTTATGACAATGCGGTTGATGTAGCCGTACGTCTTCACGATCCGACCGATCCAAGTACCGAACGTACGGCACCTCCGAGTTCAGCACACGTTCAGCTCGATGACGATTCCCGGACTCCGATCCAGCAGGGTGTCGGGGATGAGTTCCGTCAGCACGACGGCGTGGTGACAATGATGATGTTCTACCGACGCAGGGCTTCGCCTAAGCACCGCAACAATATGACCGAGGTGGAATATGGTGGAGGGAGACCACCGGGAGTAGGATTCCTCCTTTCCTAGTAGAACTAGGAGCCCTTCCATGTAGTAGGAGTAGGAGAGAAGGAAAGGGAAAAGAGAAGGGAAGGAAGGAGGGGGCACAGCCCCTCCCCCTAGTCCAATTCGGACTAGGCCTTGCGGGGGCGCGCGGCCAGCCCTAGGCAGCCCCTCTCTCTTTCCCGTATGGCCCAATAATGCCCAATACTTCTCCCGGTGAATTTACGTAACTCTCCGGTACTCCGAAAAATACCCGAATCACTCGGAACCTTTCTGAAGTCCGAATATAGTCGTCAATATATCGATCTTTACGTCTCGACCATTTCGAGACTCCTCGTCATGTCCCCGGTCTCATCCGGGACTCCGAACACCTTCGGTACATCAAAACTCATAAACTCATAATAAAACTGTCATCGAAACCTTAAGCGTGCGGACCCTACGGTTAGAGAACTATGTAGACATGACCGAGACACGTCTCCAGTCAATAACCAATAGCGGAACCTGGATGCTCATATTGGCTCCCACATATTCTACGAAGATCTTTATCGGTCAAACCGCATAACAACATACGTTGTTCCCTTTGTCATCGGCATGTTACTTGCCCGAGATTCGATCGTCGGTATCTCAATACCTAGTTCAATCTCATTACCGGCAAGTCTCTTTACTCGTTATGTAATGCATCATTCCGCAACTAACTCATTAGTCACATTGCTTGCAAGGCTTATAGTGATGTGCATTACCGACTGGGCCCAGAGATACCTCTCCGACAATTGGAGTGACAAATCCTAATCTCGAAATACGCCAACCCAACATGTACCTTCGGAAACACCTGTAGAGCTCCTTTATAATCACCCAGTTACATTGTGACGTTTGGTAGCACACAAAGTGTTCCTCCGGTAAACGGGAGTTGCATAATCTCATAGTCGTAGGAACATGTATAAGTCATGAAGAAAGCAATAGCAACATACTAAACGATCAAGTGCTAAGCTAACGGAATGGGTCAAGTCAATCACATCATTCTACTAATGATGTGATCCCATTAATCAAATGACAACTCATGTCTATGGTTAGGAAACATAACCATCTTTGATTAATGAGCTAGTCAAGTAGAGGCATACTAGTGACATTAAGTTTGTCTATGTATTCACACATGTGTTATGTTTCCGGTTAATACAATTCTAGCATGAATAATAAACATTTATCATGAAATAAGGAAATAAATAATAACTTTATTATTGCCTCTAGGGCATATTTCCTTCATCAGCGACTGATGCACATCGCCTTGGGCCGGCAGCTCGGAAGAAATGCCGAGGCCTACGTCGATGACATCGTGGTGAAGTCTCGGGAGGCGAAAACCCTGATACAGGACCCAGAAGAAACCTTCGTGAGCCTCCGCGAAGTGGACCTGTGGCTCAACCTGGAGAAGTGCGTATTCGGAGTCCCCTCGGGCAAGCTTTTGGCCTTCCTCGTGTCCCATAGAGGTATCGAGGCTAACCCAGAGAAGGTCAAGGCAGTTGAAGACATGAGTTCGCCGAAGACCCTCAGAGAGATGCAGAAGCTCACCGGGCGAGTAACCGCATTGGGACACTTCATCTCCAAGCTGGGGGAACAAACACTGCCCATCTTCAAGCTGATGAAGAAGAAGGGCCCGTTCGAATGGACTGAAGAGGCTGAAAAGCATTCCAAGATCTCAAGAAGTACCTTACCAGCCCTCCGGTGATGGTAGCTCCGCGCCCTCAGGAGCCCTTGGTGCTCTACCTTGCAGCCATGGCCTACTACGCCAGCATAGCCCTGGTGGTGGTACGGGAGGAGCGCCGGGCCAAGAGCACGCAGTCGCAGCCCCGGCCGATGCGGAACAAGGCTAAGAAAGCCTTGCGAAGACCATGACCACTGCAGATGGGGATCAGACTCAGCAGGGGGACACACCCAGGGCGGAGGATGCCCCGCCAGGCGACCAAGAGCTGGGGGCTCCGTCATCTCAGGAGGCGCCTCGACCTCCAAAAGACGCAGGCCACACCAACACTCTCAACCTTGTTGAACATCCTGTTTACTTCGTTAGCACGGTACTGCAGGACGCAAGGGAGCGATACCCCATGCCTCAGAAACTCCTCCTTGCGTTGCTAGTGGCCTCACGCAAGCTGCGGCTCTACTTTCAAGGTCACCCCATCAAGGTCGTCTCGGCATATCCCTTGGAAAGGGTACTCAGGAGCCCCAACTCAGCTGGAAGGGTCGCTGAATGGAACATCGAGTTGCAAGCATTTTAGCTGGAATTCAGCACGACCAGAGTCATCAAGGGAGCTGCACTTGCAGATTTCGTGGCGGAATGGACAGAGGCACCAGGGCTCGAAGCGGGCGAGGATCGGTCGCTTTCCCCAAGAAGTGAAGCACCGGACGGCTGGGTTATGTACTTCGACGGGGCATTCTCGCGACATGGCACAGGGGCAAGCGCGGTGCTCATATCTCCCACTCAGGACAAGCTCTATTATGCCGTGCAGCTATGCTTCCAGCATGGAGAGAAGGTCTCCAATAACATAGCATAATACGAGGGCCTGATAGCAGGCTTGAAAGTTGCAGCCGCTTTGGGGGTGAAGCGCCCATCATCAAGGGCAATTCCCAACTCCTCGTCAACTTCTCCAACAAGGTGTACGAGCCGAAGGACGAACACATGGAAGCATATCTTGCGAAGGTTTGTAGGATGGAATAGCAGTTTTGGGGGTTAGAGTTGCAGCATTTGCCCCGCGGCACCAATCGAGAGGCTGATGACATCGCCAGGAGGGCGTCCAGGCGGCTGCCTCAGGAGCCCGGCATCTTTGAAGAATGACTCTTCAGACCCTCGGCTGCACCGACACTACCAAGTACAGCGCAGCCTCGGGAGGAGCTCCCTCAGCCGCCTGCCTTGGGAGCCCCGGCCTGCGGCCCGACCTCGGGAGCTCTCCTGCTCCCAGCACTAGAGCCTCAGGAGGGATGTTGGACCGCAGAATTCAAAGATTACCTGACGCAAGGGACTCTGCCAGAGAAGGAGGAGGATGCAGAATGCATGGCGCGGCAGGCCACGACCTACTGCATCCAAGACGGAGAACTCTACCGAAAGCGGCCGAATGACATTTCCCTGCGTTGCATCTCCAGGGAGCAAGGGAAAGAGTTACTGGCAGACATTCACGATGGGGACTGTGGGCACCACTCGTCTTCACGGACCCTCGTCGGCAAGGCATTTTGGAGCGGGTTCTATTGGGCAACAACACTCAACAACACGATCGAACCGGTAAAAGCTTGTGAAGCCTGTCAATTCCATGCTAAGCAGATTCATCAGCCGGCTCAGGAACTGCAAACCATCCCCCTTTCATGGCCATTCGCTGTTTGGGGACTGGACATCCTTGGCCCGTTTCCCCGGGCGCCAGGGGGCTACTGCTACCTCTACGTCGCCATTGACAAGTTCACAAAGTGGGCAGAGGTGGAAGCTGTCCGCACCATCCCGACTGGCTCAGCAGTCAAATCCATCAAGGGCCTCGTGAGCTAGTTTGGGGTGCCTAATCGCATCATCACCGACAATGGTTCACAGTTCACCAGCAATCTCTTCAAAACATATTGTGCTGACGTTGGAACGCAGATATGCTACGCTTCGGTGGCGCACCCTCGGAGCAACGACCAGGCTGAACGTGCCAATGCGGAGGTCCTGAAAGGCCTCAAAACCCGGACCTTCAAGAAGAAGCTGGAGGCATGCGGCAGGGGCTGGCACGACGAGCTTCAGTCCGTTCTATGGTCCATCTGCACAACCACTACCAAGTCGACTGGCGAAACCCCGTTCTTCCTCATCTATAGGGCTGAGGCGGTCCTTCCTCATGAGGTCAGGCACCGCTCCACGCGGGTCCTGGCTTTCGACGAAGCACAGCAGGACGCTATGCGGGGGGTGGACCTCGTGCTGGGAGAGGAACACCATCGGGAGGACGCGCTTCGGCCAGCAAGATACCAATAGGCGTTGTGGCAGTACCACTGCCGCAACATCCGCCCTAGGACCCTCGAGGTAGGTGACCTCGTGCTCAGATGGGTGCTCTCCAGGGAAGGGCTGCACAAGCTCTCGCCCCATGTGGGAGGCCCCGTTCAAGGTTGTTCATGTCTCTAGGCCTGGCACCGCACGCTTGGAGACTCAGGAGGGGGTGCCCATCCCGAACGCGTGGAACATTCAGCACCTCCAGAAGTTCTACCCTTGAAGAAAGGTCCATCGCCTGTAAAGAAGGCCCGACGCCTGTGAAGATAGTCGTACCAAGAAAGGCCCGGTGCCTATGAAGAAGGCCAACGCCTGTGAAGCTCATCGCCCCGAGAAAGGCCCAGAGCCTGTGAAGAAGGCCAACGCCTGTGAAGCTCGCCGCCTGTGACACTCTCACGTAATAATGAGTTGGCGCTGTACACGCCCCGGAGTCTCCGGAGAGCCGCCCTCAGGCCTCGGGGGCTCCCGCACACGCCCTGTCGGAGTAATGGGCCACGGGTAGGCTAACCCGGGTCCCAGGATCTTTCAAGACATCGGGGCAGGCCGCGCCCCTCAAGCCGAGTCCCAGATGGCGACTCCAAGACAAGCCGAGTCCCAGACGGCGACTCCAAGACAAGCCGAGTCCCAGACGGCGACTCCAAGACAAGCCGAGTCCCAGACGGCGACTCCACGACAAGCCGGCTCCAAGCAGGCGACCTCCAGAGAGGCCGACTATGGGAGTCGGCCCATGACTCTTTCCGAAGCCCGATGCGGGGTACGGTCACGACATGGCCGTTCCCCCTGCCTACGAGGGACTGGCATGGCTACAGTGAGCCGTATTGCCGGAAGATCTCCGGCGAGGCGCGGCACTGTTGCCATGCCTGCCCTGACCTCAGCCACAGTGCGTGACGCACTGTACCCACGACGCCGGCCTGTACGGCCCGAAGACCACGGGGCCGCCTGTCAGTGGGTGGACCGAAGGCGGCCTGAGTGCCCCGAAGACGGCCCTGTGGGAGTCGGCCTCCCCGGAGTCGGCCGCCTCCCCTCCAGGGCCCCACGAGCCATTAACCAGATAGGATGGGGAATGGCGACAGTGATCGCCTGATAGACGGCGGCACTGTTGCCACGACCCAATGACCAAGCCTGCATCATCAGGAGCGCTGCACAGTGTCAGGCCTGTCCACAGGACCCACCAGTCGGCGGGCCCCAGAAGCCGACGGGAAGGATGGCGGCATGAGAGATAGACGGCTGGGACCCGCGCCCAGCCGGATTACCATTGTACCCCCGGGGGGGTAGGCCTATATAAACCCCCAGGGCACCCATGCAAAGGGTTCGGACCTTGATAGAGATAGACCAGATAGCGCAGGGAGAAGAGAACTAGCCTTGCTCTCTCCTACCTCCCGATACAGCTCAAGGAGCGCGATTGTAGTCACTTTGTTTTAGTGATCATGCGGAGACCCGCAGAGCAGCAGTAGGGGTGTTATCTCCCCGGAGAGCCCCGAAGCTGGGTAAGATTCGCCGGCGTGCATGCCTATGCCTCATCCTGTTTCCAGGCACCGACGACGTTCTACTCGCCCCCACCATGATAAGCCATCCTTTGGCATATGTCGCACCCAACCCCTGACATTTGGCGCCCACCGTGGGACGAGGTGCACCGTCGTCCGGAGATCTGTTCTAGACGGGAACCCTCTTCCTCCCTGGCGAGCGCAGCCAGCCAGGCTCGCCAGATGGAGTCTGCGCAGCGAGCAGCCTCGCCGAACTTTTCGCGAGGTGCGCCTCTCCGACGAGCCTGCATCCGACGCAGGCACGGGTGGCCCTGAGAGCCTTCTCACGGGCCTCCTTGACCAACTCCACGTCACCGGCGAGCCTGCCATGGACTTGGAGTCCGTAGGCTCCATCGACCCGATGTTGGTCAACTCCGACGCCGTGTCGCTTGACACTTTCCCCACCAACGTGGTGGTCTACGACGAGCCGCTTCCGTACGAGGAGAGTGGTGGAAGTGCCATCACGGAGGTGCTCGTCATCAGTCACGGCGAGTGCTTCGGCGAAGAAGCCCAGGACCCGCTTGCTGCGGCCCTGCAAGATCTTACCACGCCCATTTCGGAGGACGCAGACGCCGAGACGCTAGAGACACGCCGCCTTCAGATCATCGAAGGCGCCAAGAAGCTGGCAAGCATGAGGCGCTTGTCAGAGGCATACTAGCGCGAGATGGATCGTGCCGTAGGCTGCTCGCCGGCTCCGACTGGGCCGAGCCGTTTAGGCGCGGTCCAGCAGCGCGGCGCGGCCATCGCTGACTTGTTCGGGGCAAAACGCCCCGTATATGCCACCCCTACGGAGAACATCCGCGCCGCCCAAGCGGCGACTGACGAGCTGAAGAACTTCGAGGGCGAGGAGCACCGTCTGATGACGGAGCGAGTCCAGCAACTCCTCGACGCGGTTGCTACGCAGAACGCGGCCGGCGGCCGCGCAGATGCGCTGCAGCAGCCGAACGACGACTTGCCTCCTCGCCGAGATCAAGGCGCGACCACTCGGACGCCGACCGGCGGAGTCCGCGGAAGGAAAGAAAAGGAGCCGGCTGTCAGTCACAGTCGGTCTCACATCACAGTCGAGCGCGACCAAGACGGCCGCCCGAGAGCAGTAGAGCGGCGGGACGACTACCTGCCTCCACCGCCCAAAAGAGAGCGGCGAGTTTCCCCGCCGCCCGTTGAGCATCCGACTCTCGGAGGCCGCCTTGGCCGCCGAGAGGGAGTCGGAGAGAACGACACCCGCCACCGGATCGACCGACTCCACCGATCCCTAGTGCTGGATGAAGAAGACGAGCTGGGTCCGCCTTGCTTTGGGCCCCGCATCCGAGACGAGCCTTTCCCCAAAGGGTTCACGCTCCCCCGAGACACACCCAAATACACCGGCTCCGTGAAACCGGAGGACTGGCTGATAGACTACTCCACGGCCGTCAGCATAGCGAACGGCAGCAAGCGAGTTGCCGTGAAATACGTTCCTCTCATGCTCCAGGGCACGGCCCGGACATGGTTGAACAGTCTGAAGCCCCGCAGCATCAACAGCTGGGTTGACTTCACTAAAGCCTTCATTCGCAACTTCACGAGCACGTACAAGCAACCTCCCAAGCCGCGCCAGCTTTCCTTGTGCGTGCAAGGCCCTGATGAATCAACACGCGACTACCTCACGCGATGGGGCGAGCTTCGGAACTCCTGCGAGGGCGTGCACGAGGTGCAGGCTATCGAGTACTTCACTGCCGGGTGCCGAGAGGGCACCCTCCTCAAGCATAGGCTCCTCTGCGATGAGCCAGAAACCCTAGATGAATTGCTGGTTATAGCTGACAAGTACGCCACGGCCGACTCTTCCATGACGGAGATTCAAGTCAATGCGGCTAGCAAGGTGACTCCTCAGGCTCCCAGAACTCTAGCTGGGGACGCTAGTCGGCGTCAGCAACAGAACAACAACAAGCACAAGGCCCAGCCACCGACTTTCAACAGTCGGCAGGTTGCGACGGTTGAAGATCAACAGCCAGAGGGGCAGCCTCTGGCCAAGCGGCCAAAAGGCGGCAAGTCCAATTGGTTGCCAGCTTTCTCCTATGAGCAGACTTTGGATGGTCCCTGCAAGTTCCACAGCGGCGCGAAGCCGTCAAACCATACCACCCGAAAGTGCCACAGGCTCACCAGAATCGCCAAGAGAGATGGCCTCATTCCTCCGCCGCCTGCTGGGCAGCCGCCTCCACCGCCACCCCAGCAGCCGGCGGCTCGGCCAGTCGGCGCGGTGCAAGACAAGTTCCCAGAAGAGCACGGAGCCTACGTGGTGTTCACCAGTGTGACGGATGACCGGCGCAGCAGGCGCCAACAGCAGCAAGAAGTAAATGAAGTGGCAATAGATACTCCAGAGTTCATGCATTGGTCCGAGAAGCCTATCAGTTGGAGCAGAGCGGATCACCCAGAGGTGATGCCGAGTCCGGGCTCTTATGCCCTGGTCCTAGGAGCCACCTTGGCCACTGATAGGAGGGCCGCCCGTTTCTCGCGAGTTCTGATAAATGGAGGCAGCAGCATCAACACCCTGTATAAGGACGCCATGGAGAAGCTAGGAATCAAGCGAAGACAGCTGCAGAGCAGCCGGACTGTGTTCCATGGAATTGTACCCGGCCTTTCCTGCTTGCCAATCGGCAAGATCCTGATAGACGTCCTCTTCGGAGACAAAGATCATTTCCGCCGAGAGCCAGTTTGGTTTGAAGTAGTGGACTTGGAAAGCCCATACCACGCACTGCTTGGCCGACCTGCTTTGGCCAAGTTCATGGCGATTCCTCACTACGCCTACCTCAAGATGAAGATGCCGAGTTCCAAGGGGATTTTGACCGTAGCCGGCGACTACAAGAAGTCGTCCGCCTGCGCGGCCGAGAGCAGTCGGCTGGCCGAGTCCCTGGTAATCGCGGCTGAGAAGCGGCTCCTTGACCGAGTCGTGGCGATGGCCGGAAAGCAGCCAGAGATGTCGCCCGACCCCAAGGAGTCGGAAGCAGAAGGATCATTCAAGCCGGCCAAAGAGACCAAGATGATACCCTTGGACCCGGAGCACCCAGAGAGATACGCTGTCGTAGGTGCAAACCTCGACAGCAAATAGGAAGGCGAGCTCGTCGACTTCCTCCGTGAGAATCGAGACATCTTTGCATGGTCCCCCAAGGACATGCCAGGTGTACCGACGGAATTCGCCAAGCACAAGCTACACGTCAGGCCAGATGTGAAACCCGTCAGGCAGCCCTTGCGCCGCCTGTCAGAAGAAAAGAGAAGAGTTGTTGGAGAGGAGATAGCCCGGCTTCTTGCGGCCGGCTTCATCATGGAAGTGTTTTTTCCAGAGTGGCTGGCAAACCCAGTTTTGGTGGTGAAGAAGAACAAGCAATGGCGGATGTGTATCGACTACTCAAGCCTCAACAAAGCCTGCCCAAATGACCCGTTTGCCTTGCCAAGAATCGATCAGGTGATAGACTCCATAGCCGGATGCGAGCTGCTAAGTTTCTTAGATGCTTACTCGGGATATCACCAGATCAAGCTGAACCCGGCAGACAGACTGAAGACCGCCTTCATCACACCATTCGGAGCCTTCTGCTACCTGACAATTACGTTCCGCTTGAGGAATGCCGGCGCCACCTTTCAGCGTTGCATGCAGAAGTGCCTCCTCAAGCAACTCGGCAGGAATGCCCATGTCTATGCGGATGATGTGGTAGTAAAGATGGAGAAGCATGGGACGCTGCTGGAAGACCTCAAGCAGACCTTTGAGAATCTGCACCGATTCCAGATCAAGCTCAACCCTGAGAAGTGCGTTTTCGGAGTACCAGCCGGCCAGCTCCTTGGCTTCCTGGTCTCCGAACGTGGCATAGAGTGCAACCCCATGAAGATCAAGGCCATCGAGAGGATGGAGGTACCCAGCCGACTATTAGATGTGCAGAAGTTCACCGGTTGTTTGGCATCCATCAGCCGATTCATCAGTCGGCTGGGCGAGAAAGCTCTGCCCTTGTATCAATTGATGAAGAAGACCACGTTTTTGAGTGGAACCACAAGGCGGATGAGGCATTTCTCCAACTGAAGAAGATGTTGAATACTCCCCCTGTGTTGGCGGCTCCGACTCCCAAAGAGCCCATGCTTTTGTAGATCGCCGCCACCAGCCGAGTAGTCAGCACAGTCATCGTAGTCGAGCGCAAGGAGGAAGGCAAGGCGCTCCCTATCCAGAGACGGGTATATTACCTGAGCGAGGTACTGTCGACCTCCAAGCAGAACTACCCTCACTACCATAAGATGTGCTATGGTGTGCATTTTGCCGCCAAGAAGCTGAAGCCTTACTTTCAAGAACATCCAATCACCGTAGTTTGCACGGCTCCGTTGGCCGAGATCATTGGAAGCCGAGACGCCTCCGGCCGAGTAGCCAAATGGGCCATAGACCTGGCTCCTTACAGCATCTACTACCAGCCCCGCACCGCCATCAAGTCACAGGCGCTGGCCGACTTCCTCGTCGACTAGGCCGAAACCCAGTACCTCCCGCCAGCGCCTGAATCCACCCATTGGCGGATGCATTTCGACGGCTCCAAGATGCGCACCGGCTTGGGAGCCGGCGTCGTCCTCACCTCCCCCAAAGGCGACAAGCTCAAATACATGCTGCAGATCCACTTCGCCGCCTCCAACAACGTCGCCGAATATGAGGCACTCATTCATGGGCTCCGGCTTGCCAAGGAACTCGGCATTCGCCGGATCCTGTGCTATGGCGACTCCGACTTGGTGGTTCAGCAATCATCCGGCGACTGGGACGCCAAAGACGCAAACATGGCGAGCTACCGCTTCCTGGTGCAGCAACTTAGCGGATACTTCGAGGGGTGCGAATTCCTTCACGTGCCAAGAAATGACAATGATCAAGCAGACGTCTTGGCACGAGTCGGCTCCACCCGCCAAGCAATACCTTCCGGCGTCGCCCTTCAGCGCCTCCTCAAGCCGTCTATCAAACCTTCGCCAGAGTCAGACTCTATTTTTTTGCCAGCTCCTCCAGAAGAAGCCGGATTCGACTCAAGAGCCCTAGCAGACGGCCCCAAGAAAACCACAGTCGAAGCCAGCCCGGGGACTTCAATTCCCGGCCCGGGGACTGTGCCAGCCGGCCCGGGGACTGCGCCAGTCGGCCCAGGGACTCCGTCAATCCAACAAGTGGCCGCGGACTCCAGCCCGCCGCCTCCCAGCCTGGCCACCCTTGTCCAAGTCGCTGTGGTAGCAGTCGAAGAAATAGCAGCACCCTCATGGGCACAGCCCATCCTTAAGTTTTTAGTGAACAGAGAGCTGCCGACTGATGAGATCTTGGCTCGGCCAGTGCAACGCCGAGCGGCAGCATACACCATAGTCAACAGAGATCTAGTCAGGCGCAGCGTCACTGGTGTCTACCAGTGCTGCGTAGAGCCAGAACAAGGCCAACCAATCCTCAGAGACATTCATCAGGGCGAGTGCGGCCACCATGCGGCTTCAAGGGCACTTGTCGCCAAAGCTTTTCGGCACGGATTCTTTTGGCCGACTGCCCTGGAAGAGGCTAAAGAGTTAGTCCAAAAGTGCAAGGGGTGCCAGAAGTTCCGCTCCAAGCCACTTCAGCCGGCTTCCGCGCTGAAGACAATCCCCATCGCCTGGCCCTTCGCAGTTTGGGGCCTGGACATGGTGGGACCATTCAAGACGGCCCGAGGCGGCCTAACTCATCTGCTTGTCACGATGGACAAGTTCACCAAGTGGATAGAAGCAAAGCCCATCAAGAAGTTGAACGGGCCGACTGCAGTGACTTTCATCGCCGACATCACGGTGCGATATGGCATACCGCACAGCATCATCACTGACAATGGCACAAATTTTGCCAAGGGCGCCTTGGCCCGTTTCTGCGCGACGTAGGGCATCCGACTGGACTTAGCGTCCGTTGCCCATCTGCAGTCCAACGGCCAGGTGGAACGAGCAAACGGCCTCATCCTGTCCGGCATCAAGCCTCGACTGGTCGAACCACTCGAGCGTTCGGCCGGCTGTTGGGTTGAGGAGCTACCAGCCGTCCTCTGGAGTCTGCGCACAACGCCAAACAAGTCAACTGGCTTCACGCCTTTCTTCCTCGTCTACGGTGCCGAAGCCGTCATCCCAACGGATATAGAGTTCGACTCTCCACGAGTCACCATGTACACCAAAGAGGAAGCTGAAGAAGCACGCCAAGACGGTGTTGACCTGCTGGAAGAGGGCCGGCTGTTGGCACTCAGTCGGTCCAGCATCTACCAGCAGAGTCTGCGCCGATACTACAACCGAAAGGTCAAGCCGAGATCGTTTCAAGAGGGCGACCTTGTGCTCCGGCTGATTCAGAGAACAGCCGGCCAGCACAAGTTGTCGGCACCTTGGGAAGGTCCCTTCATCATCAGCAAGGTGCTGGGCAACGGCTCCTACTACCTAATCAACGCTCAGAAGCCTCGAGCGCGCAAGAGGGACAACTCCGGCAAAGAAACAGAGCGCCTGTGGAACGCAAATCTTCTTCAACGATTTTACAGTTGATGCAGTATGTATCGCACTACCCCCTTTGTATTAAAGTACTAAGACCTTGGGCCCCCCGAGACGAGCTCGGGGACTGCCTTTTTGTTATCTGTATGATAAGAATCACAATTTTGAATATGCTACTCTTTTTATCATACCGTCTGGCACCGGGTCCGACTAGTCGGCCCGGGGACTTGCCGTCTTGCGCTATGAAATGCTTCCTGCAGTCGGACAAGTAATGTGTTGCGCTCAAGCCGTCTCCTGTCGAAAGCCGCAGCTCAGAGCGACTGTTGGTAGGCGGAGAACAAGCAAGAACGGGAACACACACGAAAAATGGCTAAGGACCTAAAGTTTATGCATAGCTCAAGGCGGCTCCCAGCCTCTCTCTGCAGAGCCAACTAGCTTCTATCAAAGACGGTCGACTCTTGGATAGTCGACATGTCGCTTTCTAGCCGACTTGCTAAAGAAACTCTAAACGGCCAAGTACTTGCCTTCCCGAAGTAGCCAAGCACTTGACCCAGCGACAGTCCGCAGAGCGGCTGTCCAGATGGCAAGGCAGCAACAAAAGGAAGGCGGCAAAGGAAAAAGCCCAAGGAGCAATAAGCAAGGAAAGGCGGAAATCGGATAAATATTTACATAGGCCCTTGGCCGAATCTTCGAATAGAAGTTCAGGATACACCCCGCGGGTGGAATTGTTCGAACCTAACCAATTTTCAAAAGATTACTAAAGACAGATAAACAGAGGCGGAAAAAGCATCCTAGGAGGCGGTCTCCGGGGCCGGAGGATCGGAGGAGATGGCGGTGTCGGGTGACGGGGCAGTCGGCTGGGCGGTCTCGGCTTGGTCGCCTCCGGCGGCAGTCGCCTTGTCTCCACGCGGCTCGTTGCTGGAGGCGCGATCGAGCTGAGGCTGGCCGCCTGCTAAGTCTTCTGGCGCCTCCACCTCGCCTCCGTCCTCCACCTCGTCCTCCTCCTCGGCGCTGGAGTCGATCACCTCCGCCGAGTCTTCGCCATACTCCGGGTTCATCCCAAACCAGTCTGGCGGCACTTCCTTGTCGCCTTTAGCCCGCTCGGGCACGAAGACATTGGTGTCCGTATACTCGGCGATGGCCGCCACGAGATCGACAAGGGTGCCCTCCACGGCCTCCAGCTCGGCCTAGGCTTCTGACCGGAACGCGGCCAGACGGTCCAGGTCCAGCCCCGGATACCACGCCTTGACGAACTCCAAGGCCCGGCGTGCTCCGGCCCGGGCCGAGGAGCCCTTCCAAGCCTCAAGACGGCCAGCGGCGACTTCCAGCCAGTCGGCGGTCCGACTGGCGGTGCGCATAGCCGGCATGTCCGGCCACAGGGCGGCAACCGCCTGGGCGCCGGCACGCTGAAGCCGGCGCAGCAGCCGGTGAGCCGGATGAAGACGGGCTCCAATGCTCAGGAGCTGCTCGTCGATGGTTCGGGGGGCATTAGCGGCGATCTCCTCACCCTTCGCCTTCGCGCCTCCCGAGCAGCCTCGATGGCCAAAGGGACTGCCTGTGAATGACCAGGAAAGAAATCTGCCAAGACAAAAAAGAAGAAAGTCGAAAAATCAGAAGTCAGCCTGACAGGTAGTCAGAAGCCCGAAGAAACGAAAGAAACTTACCATCAACGATGTCCTCGACGTCGTGGTAGCCAGAGGTCAGCATCGCCTCCCTATCGGTCCAGGCGGAGCGCTCGCTCTCGAACTCGGCCATAAGAGCGGCCTCCTGCGTCTTGGCCTCGTCCTGTGCCTTCTGCAGCAGCTCTTTCTACTCGACCAGCTGCGCTGCCAGCAGGTCACGCTCTTTGGCGAGCTTGCCGCACTCCTCCTCCTTGGCACGCCGAGCGGTGTTGGCCTCGCCCAGCTGCTCCTAAAGAGCGGTGTTGGCACCTGAAGAACGAAAGAAGAGACAAGTAAGTCGTCCGAAGGTAGATCGCCGGGAAGATCCGACCCAACTGCTCAGCAGTCGGCCCAAATCTCGGGGACTACAGCCCGCGGGTGCACCAGCGCGCCCCCGTGAAGAAGGAAGAAAAGAGCTTACCCCGGCTTTCCGCCAAGTCGGCGGTCCGCTTGTTCAACTCCTCAACATTGCGGTTGAAGGCAGCGGCCCAGAGGTTATGATACTCCTACAAAAAGCTGACGAAGACAAAGTCAGTATTCTCTAGTGAGTTCCGACCTGCCTGCTCAGCAGCCGACCCGGAACTCGGGGACTACACCCAGTGGGTGCGCTGGCGCGCCCCCACAGAGAAAAATAAGAATCAGAAGAAGAAGAAAACATACTCGGACAGATGTCCGTGCGGCCAGATGCGCCCTGGTGCAGACTTGAAGGGCGTCACTTTCAGTGCGCAGCTTCGCCTTGACGTCCAGGAGCGCTTGGTTCAACGGTCCGGTGCCGCCTCCGCGCAACCACCCGGTGGGCACGACACTGGAGGCCTCGACGTCCAGGGTCGCTGAGCTGGCAGTACCGGTTTCCCGAGGTCGCGGTGCCGAGGTCGCCCTCTCAAGACGGCGGCGCACCGGCGTGGCGACTTGAAGAAGCAGCCGCGCCTCGGCCTTGTCCGCGGTCGGCGGCTCCAACTGGCCCACCGGCTATTTGCCGTGCGGTCTCCCAGACGGGGCGGAGGCGGCGGAGGCGGCACGAGGGTGTCCGAGCTAGAAGCCTCGCCACCCTCCTCCATGAGGGGGTTCTCGGTGCTGACCTCTCCGGTCTGCCCCGTGAACTCCGGAGCCGGCGGCGCCGATGACAATGGGGGGACGAGCATCGCCGATCGGCGACGCGCGGCCTCCTCAGCACGCCGTTTTGCCGCAAGGGCGGCTTCGGCGTCCTCCAGCTTCTTCTGGGCGTTGGCGGCCGCCTTCTCGGCCTGCACCTTCTCCAGGCGGTCAGCCTCCTCCTCATCGCGTTTCTCCTGCGCATTCCGCTCCGTCACCTCTCGGAGGTCGGCAGCGGGATCGGCTCGCCGAGTGTTGGTGGACGTCTCCACCGACCCCATGACGGAGGGGACGGCGACTCTCTCGAGGGAGAGGGGGGGCCCTGAAGAAGAACGGAGGGAGAATAAAGGAAAATACGGGCAAGATTCAACGAAAGAAAATAAAGAGCATGAAGGCTTACGCTGAGACTAGCGGCGGCCTCCTCACTTCCCTTCGGAAGCGGTTGGCCTTCGCGGCCGCCTCCTCCCGTTTCGTCGCGGCGGCCGCCCCCTTGAGCTTCTTCAGTTTGCCGCCGGGCGCACTCGGCCCGGCGTGACGCCTCTTCGCGCCACCTTGGCTGGCCAGGCCGGCTCTTGGTTGGTGGCGCGGGGCGACTTCCCCGTCGGCATTGTCATCAGGCCAGTCGGCGAAGGTGGCCGAGGGCCTGAAGCCGCCATCTGCCCCTTCTCCGCCACCTTCGGCGTCGGCTTCCATCTCCGCCGCCCCCAAGTCGGGGTCGTCGACGTCGTTGTCCGCGCGATCAGGGACATACTCGTGGGGCTGTCTCGTGGTGCCGGCTGCAGGCTCCATGAGGGGGTTCTAGCCAGAAGAAACCAACAAGAGTTAGAAGCCAGAGTTGGCTGCAAAGAAGACAAAATGGCAGGAGATGCGACTTACCACCGGTGGGGGGTTGTCGCGCGAATACGGCTCCTTGCTGAATTGCCAGTCCTCTGTGAAATCGCAATGCGCGATATGGTTCACCAAGTTCGCCACCTCCTTGCGGGGCATCTCCTTGGTGCTCATCCGACTTGGGTCTCGGAGGCCGCTCATCTGACAGATCAGGTGAGGCCGGCCTTGGAGCGGGAGGACTCGGCGCGCCATGAAGGCGGCCAGAAGGTCGGATCCAACGAGGCCCTCCGACTGCAGCAAGACTCGGAGTCGCGCTACGGCGGCGGCTTCGGAAGGAGTCAGCGACTTGGCTCGGTGAGACCAGCTGGGGAGCCTCACAGTTAGGGGGGCGGCGTTGAAGGGCGGCAGGTTGACCCAGTCGCCGTAGGTGGAGAGGTTCTTCACGTAGAAGTACGAGCGCTGCCACTTCTTCACGTAGAAGGGGTTGTCGGCTGTCGAGCACCGCACCACGACGTAGGTGCTGGACTGAGCCGGAATGCCGGCGACGTGCGTGCCGAGCTTCGAAGAGAAGAATTCTCCCCACAGCTCGAGGGTGGGGAGAACGCCGAGGAAACCTTCGCACAGAGTGGCGAAGGCGGAGAGCAACACCACCGTGTTTGGAGTAAGGTGGTGTGGTTGAAGGCCGTGAAACTCCAAGAACGAGCGGAAGAAACCGCTCGCCGGTAGCCCCAGGCCGCGCATGAGGTGCGAGCGGAAGATGACCCGCTCGCCCTCCTCCGGCGCCGGTCGGGTCTCCCCCGCCGGCGCGGGGCGGGTGCGCACGAGGTCCGCGCTGGGGAGGCGGCGTGTCTGGCGGAGGAACTCGATGTGTTCCTCCTCCACCTCCGAGCCGTCCCACACGCTGGAGCGCACGGCGGGGGCCGCGGTGGAGGAAGAGCTCATCGCCACGGTGAGGAGTGTTCTCGCTCGTCGGCAGGGGCAGGAGGAAGAGAAGGCAAGATGAGGCGGGAGAATGGGAGAGAAGGGTGCGCGTGCGGTGCTGCCTGCCCCCCCCCCCCCACCCCGCCTACTTATAGCCCTATGGCTGAGAAGCCGAGGGGGCGGGCGTGGGATTAACTGCGCATGATCCCCCGCGCCGCCCCACGATTTACCCCACGAAGTTACTGCATGCAGTAACGGCATGGGGAAAATCAACCGTCCACGACCACAACAGATCTGTTCGTATGCCGAGGCACAGTGGTGGAGGGCCCCGCCTGACGGCCCGTCCCGTCGCGCGTGTGGGTGGGTAGACTGTCCTCTCCACGTGGCGCCACGCGATAGGACCGCCTCGATGGCAGCGGGGAAGCGTATCGGATACGCCGCCTGATTTCCCGCCGCGACTTTCAAGCAGCGGCCCCTCGCTAGAAAAGATCCGACTTTCAACAAGTCGGCCGAAGAGAAGACGGCAGCCGATTTCCAGAGTCTATGCGGGGAAGGATGAAACTTTTGAAGCCCCACAAGGCGGTGTCCGCGGGGCTTCACCAGCTTCGGGGACTACTATTGGAGTAATGGGCCACGGGTAGGCTAACCCGGGTTCCAGGATCTTTCAAGACATCGGGGCAGGCCGTGCCCCTCAAGCCGAGTCCCAGACGGCGACTCCAAGACAAGCCGAGTCCCAGACGGCGACTCCAAGACAAGCCGAGTCCCAGACGGCGACTCCAAGACAAGCCGAGTCCCAGACGGTGACTCCACGACAAGCCGGCTCCAAGCAGGCGACCTCCAGAGAGGCCGACTATGGGAGTCGGCCCATGACTCTTCCCGAAGCCCGATGCGGGGTACGGTCACGACGTGGACGTTCCCCCTGCCTACGAGGGACTGGCATGGCTACAGTGAGCCGTATCGCCGGAAGATCTCCGGCGAGGCGCGACACTGTTGCCATGCCTGCTCTGACCTCAGCCACAGTGCGCGACGCACTATACCCACGATGCCGGCCTGTACGGCCCGAAGACCACGGAGCCGCCTGTCAGTGGGTGGACCGAAGGTGGCCTGAGTGCCCCGAAGACGGCCCTGTGGGAGTCGGCCTCCCCGGAGTCGGCCGCCTCCCCTCCAGGGCCCCACGAGCCATTAACCAGATAGGATGGGGAATGGCGACAGTGATCGCCTGATAGACGGCGACACTGTTGCCACGACCCAATGACCAAGCCTGCGTCATCAGGAGCGCCGCATAGTGTCAGGCCTGTCCGCAGGACCCACCAGTCGGCGGGCCCCAGAAGCCGGCGGGAAGGACGGCGGCATGAGAGACAGACGGCTGGGACCCGCGCCCAGCCGGATTACCATTGTACCCCCGGGGGGTAGGCCTATATAACCCCCCCAGGGCACCCATGCAAAGGGTTTGGACCTTGATAGAGATAGACCAGATAGCGCAGGGAGAAGAGAACTAGCCTTGCTCTCTCCTACCTCCCGATACAGCTCAAGGAGCACGATTGTAGTCACTTTGCTTTAGTGATCATGCGGAGACCCCGCAGAGCAGCAGTAGGGGTGTTATCTCCCCAGAGAGCCCCGAAGCTGGGTAAGATTCGCCGGCGTGCATGCCTATGCCTCATCCCGTTTCCAGGCACCGGCGACGTTCTACTCGCCCCCACCATGATAAGACATCCTTTGGCATATGTCGCACCCAACCCCCGACACGCCCAGTGGCAGCACTTACCTCCGCGCTGATGAGAAGACATCGAAGACTAGATTAGGTGTCGGACGCGGCTTTTTCATTTGCTTTCTACAGTTGGCTTGTTCATCCTTATTTGAAATTTTATTGGAGTTGCTTTTAGTGTTGTTGCCATCCCCGACCCGTGATTCTCTGTCTTTGTCGCCCACCTGACTCGTTTTCTATTTTGCAAGTCTCGCAAGGGGGCTGTGCAGGTGCCCTCGCGAGTGTTTTCTGACCCAGTCTCGTGAGGCTTTCCTATCCAAGTCCACCGCGGGAGCAGTCCTCCCGGTCCGTGCCCCACGGGCATCGCGACGCGAATACATGAGCTGAGTCGGTTGCCCTCACGACCAAGACCGGAAGTTACCTCTCCTGATTAATTCTTGCAGGCCACAAGGCACACGACGGGGCCTCAGCCTCGAGGAACAAAGACTACGACAAGTCCCCCCGAGCTAAGTAGTTCCTGCACATGAGCACACATCACCAATACATGGCACGGGAATAACGAAAATAGCATAATAGTTAACGGAAATAGTCCAGCACGCCCCTATGGGGCCCCACACTACTCTCTCTTTGTGCAAGAAAGGGAGGAAAACAAAATAGACACGGCTTGCCCGGCACCGACTCATGGCGAGGGCTCGTACTGCCTCCGGAGCTCAATCAGACCCCTCCTCATGCTTCACCGAGGCGCGACGGCGGGCTTACCCGCTACCCCCCTCAAGGCGAGCGCGACGGCACGGTGGCTGGTCACGGCCACCGCTGGAGGAGCTGCCATCCGTAGGGGAGCCGCCGAGGCTTGACGAGCTGCGAACGCCGCCGGCCACGCACCCACCTTCGTCTTCATCTCGACCATCGCCGAGGCGGGGCACCCGGTCGCCGTCATCATCTTTGGGGAAGCACCCGACACGGCGGCCATCTTCTCCGAACACCCTCACATAGAGGGTGGTGTCGCCATCGAACTTGAAATGCAGGGTGCACCACCAGCTCAGGCCACACGCGCGGGCAAACGTTTGCCAGCCGCAGGCCAGAGCCACGTTCTCGGTGACGGAAATCTCCAGTGAGGCCCAGGAGGCCCTGCTGCAGCAACCTTCCGCTTGAAGCCAGAGGCCGCCAGGAGCGCCGGCCAGGAGTTCGCCTACAAAGAAGCGGGGAAGCTGGAGCCAGCTGCCGGTTGGATCCACTGACCACACGACGAACTCCGGTAGCACCTCCGGCGAATGGAGCCCGGCCTGGGAGGCCGCGCAGCCATGACGCGCCTTCCCTCACCCACCAGGCGCCCATCTCCATGTGGGGGATCGCAGCCGCGACCACGGGGAGCCGCTGCGGGAGACGCAGGATGCTTGCGGGGACGACCCCGGCTGCGCTTGGGCGGGGGAGAGTCAGGCCCTTCCCAATGAGCCTTTCCCTTCTCCGCTGCCGAGAATCTCTTCGGCGGCGCCATAGAACACGGCGAGCAGCTGGGATGGGGAGAAAGAAAGAAGCAAGGAGGAAGATGTACAGGGGGGCTTGCGCTCTCCCGCATTTATTACCGGAGGAGGCCAACCGTCGGCCTCCATGATCACAGGTAAGCATGACTCATTTCTGCATGTAGGGACTTGTCAAGTCGAGCAGTTGCCGACGCGGCGTGGGGAAGCGGAGGCACCCACGTCCAATCAACCTCCACGCGGCGCCCAAGGCCGCAGGCTGATGGGGCCCGCGGCACTCCACACTTGCCCCTTCGCTTCTCTACTAAGCCAAGTCCGAGCGCGCCTTGGGCCCGGGGGCTACTGTCGGTGTTCTGGGAACAGGGGTCCCCAGACTTGCCTGCCTGCGGCCTGCGGCGTGGCTCGAGTGGTGGCCCAGTATGGCCCATCTTCATCAGCGCAAGACTCAAGACCCTCGTGAGGGACCAAGCCTCGGGGGTCGGATGACACGAGGCTTCCTCAGGAGCGGCCTCGCCAGGTAGGCTCGCGAGAAGGCAGAGAGATCAAGGCAGGGGTACCATGCGAGGTGCTCGTGACGCAAGTCGTGACGATCGAGACCAGGCAGGTGCCAGGTAGGCGCCGCCCCACGCAGTGTCCTTGTTTCCACTTTGGTGCAAAGGGGGCAAGTATAGGTGTGGAGTACCGAGGCATCAGACAAAGGTTACCATTTCAGTGCAACGAGACCAAGACCAGCAGAGCGGCAGGGTGGAGGTCACCGTGGAGCCCAAGACGGCGTCATCACCAGTGCCTTTGGCAGCCAAAGTCCAACTTTAGTCAGGATAACTTGTACTAGATGTTCCCCTTCAAAATGGCCATTGTCGGCTCCTTCCCGCTCAATATTTGGGAAGAGGACCAGGGCCTCTATAAATAGGGCTAGCCACCATAGAAGAGGATAGAGTGTCCTCATCAGGTCAATAGGCGATTGAACTCATCCAAGTAGTTCATCGCACCAGCTCAAGAACACCTCTGGCGAGGCTGTTCATCCTTTGTATTGTTCATCATCCGCCCCTGAGGCAATCCACCACACCACACACTGGAGTAGGGTATTACACCACAACGGTGGCCCGAACCAGTATAAATTTTGTGTCCCTTCTGTTGTTCGTCGTTTTAGCTTAGATTCTCGTGAGGCGATCAGACGCGGATTGGTAGGGGGAGGATCTTCGCGTGCACCCCAGAGTTCGAACCTTAAGGGTTTGCCGAAACCCAACATCTGACAACGGAGGACACCTACGGCGGAAGCAGAGAAGACGAGGTCCGCGGCCGACGTGAGGATGGCGTCGACGAGGTCGCGGCAGCTAAGCGCTTCGTCGCCGGCGTTGTCGCGACCTAGCGGTGGCGCTAGGGTTTGTCGAGGTGGAGATGTGGCAGAAAGATTTGGACCGCGATGTGATGACATCACAGCACAATTACCTAGGTGCCCCTGGCGGTTCACATCTGAGGGACACGTGGTGAACATGCAACACATTGGAAGTTGTTCCATGTTCCCACGCATGCCTGGACTGTCGGGTGGTCGTTCTGGATTCTCCGGGTTTCAGGCAATATGGATTGAGAATTTAAAACAGATTCAATGTTTGTCTCTGTATCTTCTGCTGACAAGGACGCAGAGAAGACATTCGACGGTTTCAATAGAATGCATATGATTTGTATAGATATAATTTGAGGAAGAAGCATAGAATAGGTTAGGGTCCAATCACATTCACTTAGTTCAAAAGATTCAAATGAGAAGACATAGCTATAAGAGAATGTTGTAGAGGACAGAACACAAATATATGTATATATCTGAGTAAGACCAAATCAACCAAGTGAAGAACAACATGAAGACAAATCAATGTCAAAGATAAATCAAATGCGAAGACTTAGCAAATGTAACGCCAATTGAAACACTCCAAATAAGAGGTTGGTGGTGGCGTTACCCATCGTATAGGAAGTATTAGACCCAGACACGGTGCACAATTATCGTGGCGCTCCGAAGTCAAATTCCGCATTAATGTATTCACACTCAGAGTGTAAGTCTTCATTGATTGAAGATATACATTACTTCGTGTGTTGCACATCTAAGTCATCAACATGCATAAGTGTTAGGATGTGTGCCTAATCACAGGACATTCAAGGATTCCAAGATATTTAGCTCATACCGCAACTTGCAAAACCTTTTCTCATCCAAGGGCTTTGTGAAGATATCTGCTAATTGCTCTTCAGTGTTGACGTGAATGATATCAATATCTTCCTTCATGACATGATCTCAGAGAAAATGATGACGAATTTCAATGTGCTTTTGTCTTCGAGTGCTGAACTGGGTTGTCGGCAATCTTGATGGCGCTTTCATTGTCGCAATAGAGTGGTACTTGCTTCAGATGGATGCCGTAGTCCTTGAGTGTTTGCTTCATCCATAGAAGCTGAGTGCAGCAAGAGCAGCAATGTATTCAGATTCAGCAGGGGAGAGAGATACACAGTTCTACTTCTTTGAAGACCAACATACAAGTGATCGTCCCAAAAAGTGACATGTGCCTGATGTAGACTTGCGATCCACCTTGTCACCAACATAATCAGCATCCGAGAATCCAACTAGATCAAACTCTGAGCCCTTTGGATACCATAATCCTAGTGTTGGGGTGTAAGCCAAATATCGAAGAATTCGCTTTAGAGCTAAGTTATGCGATTCCTTTGGTGCCGCTTGGAATCGGGCACACATGCAAACACTAAGCATGATATCAGGCCTAGATGCACATAAATAAAATAAAGAACCAATCATGGAGCGGTATACCTTTTGATCGAACTCTTTACCATTGGCGTCAGGACCTAGATCACTTTTGGTTGGCATTGGCATCGTGTAACCTTTGCAGTCTTGCATTCCAAACTTCTTCAGGCAGTATTTGAGGTATTTCTCTTGAGATATGAAGATGTCGTTGCTCTGCTGACGAATTTGAAGACCAAGGAAGAACTTCAGCCCACCCATCATGGACATCTGATATTGCTCTTGCATCATGTGTCCAAACTCATCACTGTATTTCTGGTTAGTGCAGCCAAAGATAATGTCATCCACATATATTTGGCATACAAACAGTTCACTATCCTATGTTCGTGAAGAGTGTGGGATCCAAGGAACCAGGTTTGAAGCCTTTGCTCTTCAGGAAGTCTTTGAGTGTGTCATACGAAGCGCGAGGGGCTTGTTTGAGGCCATACAATGCCTTGTTAAGCTTGTTACCATATCAGGGTGTTTTGGATCTTCAAAGCCAGGTGGTTGTGCAACATACACTTCTTCTTCAATCTTGCCGTTGAGAAAAGCACTCTTCACATCCATTTGATACAGAAGGATGTTGTGATGATTTTCGTAGGCTAGCAGTATGCGTATGGCTTCAAGTCTAGCCACAGGAGCAAATGTTTCATCGAAGTCTATCCCTTCAACTTGAGTGTACCCTTGAGCAACAAGACGAGCCTTATTTCTAACAACTTGACCATGCTCATCTTGCTTGTTGCGATATATCCATTTGGTGCCTATTATGTTGTGCCTGCGAGGGTCAGGCCGCTTGACAAGTTCCCACACATTGTTCAGCTTGAACTGTTGAAGCTCTTCTTGCATAGCTTGAATCCATTCAGGTTCCATGAAGGCTTTAGCAACTTTCTTGGGTTCTGATATTGAGACAAATGCAAAGTGCCCACAGAAATTTGCTAGCTGTGTTGCTCTTGAACGAGTGAGTGGACCAGGTGCATTGATGCTATCAATTATCTTCGCAATCTGTACTTCATTTGCAACACGAGGATGAACTGGACGAAGATTTTGCTCTTGCTGATCATTGTCATCATTTGGAGGAATGTATTCAGGCTGAGCATTGGCTTCAGCTTGATTAGGTGTAGAAATGATAAGTTCCTCTTCAGCCTGAGATTCGGACGGTATGATTTCTCCAGTTCCCATGAGCTTGATGGATTCACTAGGTGGAATTTCATCTAGCACATTTGGCAGGTGCTCTCTTTGCGAGCCGTTAGTCTCATCGAACCACACATCTACAGTTTCAACCACTTTATAGTGAAAGAGGTTGAAGACTCTGTAGGAGTGCGAATCCTTTCCATAAGCAAGCATAAAACTTTCATGTGCTTTCGGTGCATATTTTGAAGTGTGATGTGGATCCTTGATCCAGCACCTAGCACCAAATACTCTGAAGTAACTGACATTTGGCTTCTTACCAGTGAGGAGCTCATAGGATGTCTTCTTCAGAAGCTTGTGAAGATAAACACAGTTGATGACATGGCATGCAGTATCGATGGCTTCGGGCCAGTACTTTCTTGGAGTCTTGTATTCATCAAGCCTCGTCCGAGCCATCTTAATGAGTGTTCGGTTCTTGCACTCCACGATGCCATTCTGCTGAGGAGTGTACAGAGCAGAGAACTCATGAGTGATGCCCAATGTATCCAGGTAAAGTATCACGCCCAAGATGCGACCCTATCCTAAAGGAACTCGAAGGTCCCACCAAGGATAGAAGCACATCTTGAAGACACTTTTGCAAGGTGGATATCATTACATCAACATTACATAATAAATGGGGATACATACATAAGGCATACAATGCCACATGAATAAAACATCATCTTACATAAGAGCACCATCCGACTATGGATGAAACACAAACAGAAACTCAAATGACATTCACCTTGCTAGCCTAGGCTATCGACCTGGAACCTATCCCCTAATCGAAGAAGAAGCAGAAGAAGAACTCCAGAACAAGCAAACATCACTCTCGCGTCATGATCATCGCATAATCTGTACCTGCAACTGTTGTTGTAGTAATCTGTGAGCCACGAGGACTCAACAATCCCATTACCATGGGTATCAAGACTAGCTAAGCTTAATGGGTAAGGGAGGGGTAAAGTGGTGAGGATGCAGCAGCGACTAAGCATATATGGTGGCTAACATACGCAAATGAGAGCGAGAAGAGAAGCAAAGGAACGGTCGTGAAGCTAGCAATGATCAAGAGGTGATCCTGAACTCCTACTTACGTCAATCATAACCCAAAGCCGTGTTCACTTCCCGGTATCCTCCGAAAAGAGACCATCACGGCTACACACGCGGTTGATGTGTTTTAATTCGGATCTGGTGTCAAGTTATCTACAACCGGACATTAACAAATTCCCATCTTCCACATAACCGCGAGCACAGCTTTCGAAAGATAATACCCTGCAGGGGTGTCCCAACTTAGCCCATGATAAGCTCTTGCGATCAATGAAGGATATTCCTTCTCCCAGGAAGACCCGATCAGTCTCGGAATCCTGGTTTACAAGACATTTCGACAATGGTAAAACAAGACCAGCAAAGCCGCCTGATGCACCGACAATCCCGATAGGAGCTGCACATATCTCGTTCTCAGGGCAACACCGGATAAGTCAAGCTACGAGTAAAACCAGACCTCGAGTTTCCCCGAGGGGGCCCCGCAGGCTGCTCCATTCGGACCAGCACTTAGAGAAGCACTGGCCCGGGGGACTAAAATAAAGATGACCCTCGAGAGGGCGACTCCCAAGGGAAAAGGAGGTGGTGGTGAGGCAAATGGTAAAACCAAGGTTGGGCCTTGCTGGAGGAGTTTTATTCAAAGCGAACTGTCAAGGGGGTCCCATAAATCACCCAACCACGTAAGGAACACAAAATCCGGGAACATAATACTGGTATGACGGAAACTAGGGTGGCAAGAGTGGAACAAAACACCAGGCATAAGGCCGAGCCTTCCACCCTTTACCAAGTATATAGATGCATTAATAATATAAGAGATATTGTGATATCCCAACATAATCCTGTCCATCATGGAGCAATCTTCAACTTCACCTGGAACTAACAACGCTATAAGAGGGGCTGAGCAAAGCGGTAACATAGCCAAACAACGGTTTTCTAGGAAGGGTGTCAAAGGTTAAAGGTTCATGGCAATTTGGGGAGGCTTGAAGAACAAGTGATAGGAAGCACATCATAGCGATAGGACGAAGCAACTAGCATAGCAATGATAGTAGTGAGATCCAGGGTAGCGGTCATCTTGCCTAAAATCCCGCAAGGAAGAAGAACGAGTCCATGAAGAAGATGAAGCCACGAAGACGAACCAAGCGTAGACGAACGAATCCTCACGACCACAACGAAAACGGGAACTATCGAGAAGAAGCACACAACATGGTAAACACACCACACATATACATGACATGATGCACACTCAAGTATGATGCATGACAAGGCTACATGAAACTACTCATGGCAAGATATGATGCAAACAAGAGCAACACATCAAAGCAAGTTTAAATGAGGCCGGAAACAACATATAACAATTCCGGTAAGTCCTCAAATGCAAATTTAGAAATTGGTCCAGAACTGAATAATCCTTATGTTCAAGTTGTTAAACAGCAAGTTAATATGCACCAAGAGAATCTACACGAAATTCTAGTCAAGTTACATATAAAGTTCATTTAATTCGGAGCTACGACCTAGAAGATATGTGGAAAACAAGTTGAACATGGCATTGATGCAAAATGCATCCAAACATCAAGCAAACACCTCAAAACAAGGATGCAACATGATAATATGAAGCTACATGCAAAATCAAGCAAGATTCATATAGAGCACTCTCAAAACGGAGCAACGGTTCAACACATGCACACAATACAAGTTTAAAGGACAAGCTGTCCAAAACAGCAACTAGGCAATTTGCAAGCATCAAAACAATATGTTACAGCATCCCAACATAAGAACAAAAGGCATGGGCATGAAGTACAGGTAAAGCATGACAAAACATGAACACTGAGCTATCTCCAGAAAACACTATAACATGCTCAAAAGGTCATGGCAAGATTGCAAATAATAACAGTTTCAGACTTAGCAAAAATACTATCAGGTTGCAATGTTTAGAGCCACCAAACAACATGCCACAGGAACTTATCATAGAAACTTAAGGCATGTCATGATACTACTAAATGCATAGAACAAAAGTCCTTTACTGACAATGAGCCAAAAAGGATCAGAAGATATGATGGCACCCATGTAAACATTTCAAGTTATATGACAGATTCATACATGGCAGGAACAACAAAAAGTAGGCATGTTGGTGAGCTTGAACCACTCACCACAGAGAAATAAATGACATTTCTAGGCAACCAATAGTTATAATACATGTTCGTGACGCTAAGCATGGCAAGAGCAAGTTCATAGGGTACATGGATCACTAGCAAAGATCATGGCAAAACTGAACTTAATGTTAACAGGCTGACATCAACATTATTTAGCAACTTGAGAGCAAGATTACGACAATCTACAACAGGCTATAAATGCAACCAGAGGCATGAATGGATAGAGAATGACATGTATAACAAAACATCCTTAGTGAACGTCTCCAGATTATGCATAGAATGACTTGTAGCATCAAGTTTACACAGCATCCTAATATAACAGAATCAGTCTAGCAAAACAGCAACAACACGTACCCTACTTCACGAGCTCGATGCACTCACTACAAGACTCACAAAAATACATGGAAAGCATCTCTGTGAAGATGACATGATAGAGTACAAAACACATGTAAGGCTCAAGCTCATAAGATGCACACATCAAATGCAACAAAAATGACAAATCATCAAGTTATAACAGTTCCAGCAGATTAACATTATATAGCACTCTTGCAACGATGATTAGGGCATCAAGATGGACTCAAACAAGCATGACACAATGGAATGAAATGAAGACCATCTCATGATGAACATTTTGACATATTTTATGCATGAAACGGAGCAGTATGCACAGAGTAACGATGCAATGAACAGGGCACCAAAATGCAAATAAATCAGGGACTGGGATTTTCGGGGTCAACCTCCGAGATCCGAATCTGGATCTGGATCTAGCGCGGATGCCGAGGCGGATCCAGAGCTCGCCGGAGACGGGCGGCGCGGCGGGCGGAGGGGGCGCCGGCGGGACGGGGCCGGCCGGACTGGGCGGTCGAGGCCGGGGAGCGGCGCCAGTGGCCGGAGCAAAGGCGGAGGGGCGCCGAGGCGCGGGGTTGCGGGCGCGGGGCGCCGGGGCTCCGGCGAGGGGCGCCAGATCCGGCGGTGGCAGCAGGAAGGCGCGGGAGCGGCGCGGAGCTCCGGCAGGGCGGCGGAGCAAGCGGTCGCGGTCGG
>NC_041389.1:458581472-458588465 GCF_002162155.2 Triticum dicoccoides
GCGCGGGGCGCCATGTGGCGGGTCCTGGCTGGCTGGGCGCGGCGGCGCGGACGTGTCCGGCCGGGGGCGGGCGTGTCCGGGCGCGGAGGAAGAAGGAGGCTAGGGTTTTGGGGGGAATTCATCCGCGAATTTCGGGGGAGAGGGCATATTTATAGATTCTGGGAGCTATGAGAGTCCAAATGAGGAGCAATTTTCGGCCACACGATCGTGATCGATCGACCGAGAGCATGGAGGGGGCTAGGATGGGTTATTGAGCTGTTAAGAAGGGGTGTTGGGCTGCAACATAAAGAGGGCTTTACGGTTACCCGGTTAACCGTTGGAGTATCAAACGGACTCCAAATGGCACGAAACTTGACAGGCGGTCTACCGGTGGTGTACAAAGTCCGCTTGGCAAACCTCGGGACATTTTGAGAAAGTTTAACACCCGCTCGCAACAAGAGGCAAAAGGGGGACGCCGGAGGACATAGGAGAGCCGGATTGCAAAGCGGACAACGGGTAAAATGCTCGGATGCATGAGACGAACACGTATGCAAAATGAAATGCACATGATGACATGATAAAATGCAACATGCAAGCAAACCACATGGCAATGACAGCGAATAACTAGAGGACACCTGGCGCATCGAATCCGGGGTGTTACAACTCTCCTCCACTAACAAGAGATCTCGTCCCGAGATCTTAGGACCGAGACGGAAGGGAAAAGGGATGAGGTGAAACAAGAACTCAAGAGAAGAAGCAAAGAATCGAGAGCACTTGAGAAGAAGAGAGGAATGACGAGAATGACGAGAATCAAAAGCTCACGGAATCAGATAGACTATGAAACCACTCCGGTTAGAACGAGATAAGAAACGAATAAGACTGAAAGGATTTAGGCAAAACTCTAACTGAACATGGAAAGAATAGAACATGAACTTGAGAAGATGGAATGATACTTGATGAAGACATGACACAAAACCTCCGAAAAGAATTGAAAGAGTTGAATGAAAAGAACGGAGAAGAAAATGACAACTTGTGCCACGAATGAAATTGAAAGCATCTTTAGAAGAAAGGTTTAAACAGAGTTGTTGAGAAAATCAACAACGAAAAGAATAAGCTTGTTGTGGACTTATAGATAACATCTGAAAATTATGAGGTGATCTCCAACCACAAATGGAAAAGATTGAATAGCTGAGAAGAATGAAGAAATGCACAACTCCACTTCAAAAGAATACATAGAATTAATTGCACTTTGAAAAGCAAAAAGGAAAGATACTTGAGCTCCTTGAACAAGAATCTTGATGAACTCTTTGAAGAATGGATTAACTCATGATGATCCATCATGAAGAACTCCGGTAACAAAAGGGTGACGAGATAAAATTGAAGGATGAAAGGGGTAAGATTAAAGCTTGCGGTGACTTAGATGTAGGTTCCGACGAGACGTCCGAGGAAAATTTGAACTCCGGAAAAGAAAAGATGAAAACACTTGGAACTAGAATTTATTCAACAAGAACAAACTCCGAATAAAAGGGATTACTTGACGACGATGAAATAAGAATAAGAATTATTGTATGCTTAACCTTCATCAAATTAAATTGATGACAAGCAATGGATTGCATACAACTTATCCGCGTTGAAAAGGATTAAGGGGGGATATAGCGCAAAACTTGAGAAAGTCTTCATGAACCACCGGTAGGATTGGAAAGAACAAATAAATTAATATGATAACCAAAGAAAAAGAATCTTGAATGAACCACCGTAAGAATTCGAAAATGACTGATGAAAGAGAGTGAATCACCGGGAAGAATTAGAAAAGCACAAAGATAACGAAGGGATCGCGAACTGATTGAAGAAAACTTGAACGAAGCATCGGAAGAATACTGAGGTGAACGAAGGGGCACGGATATAGAATAATTTGGACAACAAATCTGAAAACTTAGAATGAAGAAATATTCCGAAAAGATGACCTCCGGATGATCGAGAGGGAAACAACTCCTGCAAAACTCCGGATGGGTAAGATAAGAATATCTAACAAATGGAATAATTTGAGAGGATAAAATGAAGCTAGAACCACGAATCTTCGAGAGAACAGACAAAATTTAGAGGCAAAACTCTTCTTCGGTCTTCAAATGACGACGAGAAACACCTTGCAGAATTTGTTGAAACACTCCAGAAGAATGGAAAGAGGACAGATTCACCCGAACATGAAAGAATTTGAAAGCGATCTTGGAGATGGCATCTGACTGATGAAATTCATTCTTACGTCAAACTCCGAAAAGAATTGAGAATAGCTCCGGGGAATTTAGAAGAGTCAGGTAAGATCCTGGGAAAAGACATGTGGGTTAGGACCCACTAAAGCGATAACACCGTTGAAAAGTATTGTTGAAGAGATAGATGATGCACCGGAACAATTGAAATATTTGAATGAGGTGACAACCTCGAATTAATTAGAACACAAACGAATCTCCTGAGATGTCTTGAGCACTCCGGAAGGATGAACTGGTGAGAGGCGAACGAGAAGGGAAAACACTTGAGTCGAGGACAGGAATATGATCAACATTGAAAAAACTTGAATTGAAACCACCAGAAAAGAAAATGAGATGAACAACGATTAACTTGATGAGAATTCACCGGTTGAAATAATTGAGGGAAGACTGAAGAGGCTCCGCACGAATGAAATTGATGCTTGAAAGAGACTCAGGCTCCGGGAAGAGAAAGGGTTGGAGGGCGGGAAAAAAGGGTAACTTGGAACGAGAAATCGATGAATAACTTCAAGAAGAAACACCGATTGTAATCATTGAGGAAAGAAAGCAAAGACTTCGCACGAGTAGGATGGATACTCGATTATGGACTCCGGCTCCGAGAAGAAAAGGGGTGGGCGGGTGGGAAAATAAAACAACTGAGGATTGAACTTGCAAAGATGAAGATGGTCGAGTCAACTTGATGAGAAATGCACCGGATGCAAAGAGCTGAGGAACAACGATCGAAAAACCAACTGCGTGATCCTAAAGAAAATTTGAAGAGGAAGAGGAGTAGTTTAAAACACCTACGTCAAGATTCCTCACCAAAGCGACGAAGGGGCAGAGGAGTAAAAAGAATTCCTACTCTCCGATATAACTAGACTCCGAAAACAGTTTTCTTCTAGACTCGGCAATGGCCAAACTACACGATCAATCAAGGGGGCTCCTAAGGTCGGTCGAGGCTTTGATACCAACTTATCACGCCCAAGATGCGACCCTATCCTAAAGGAACTCGAAGGTCCCACCAAGGATAGAAGCGCATCTCGAAGACGCTTTTGCAAGGTGGATATCATTACATCAACATTACATAATAGATGGGGATACATACATAAGGCATACAATGCCACACGAATACAACATCATCTTACATAAGAGCACCATCCGACTATGGATGAAACACAAACAGAAACTCAAACGACATCCACCCTGCTAGCCCAGGCTGCCGACCTGGAACCTATCCCCAGATCGAAGAAGAAGCAGAAGAGGAACTCCAAAACAAGCAAACGTCGCTCTCGCGTCATGATCATCGCATAATCTGTACCTGCAACTGTTGTTGTAGTAATCTGTGAGCCACGAGGACTCAGCAATCCCATTACCATGGGTATCAAGACTAGCAAAGCTTAATGGGTAAGGGAGGGGTAAAGTGGTAAGGATGTAGCAGCGACTAAGCATATATGGTGGCTAACATACGGAAATGAGAGCGAGAAGAGAAGCAAAGGAACGGTCGTGAAGCTAGCAATGATCAAGCGGTGATCCTGAACTCCTACTTACGTCAACAATAACCCAAAGCCGTGTTCACTTCCCGGACTCCTCCGAAAAGAGACCATCACGGCTACACACGCGGTTGATGCGTTTTAATTCGGATCTGGTGTCAAGTTATCTACAATCGGACATTAACAAATTCCCATCTGCCACATAACCGCGGGCACGACTTTCGAAAGATAATACCTTGCAGGGGTGTCCCAACTTAGCCCATTATAAGCTCTCGCGATCAATGAAGGATATTCCTTCTCCCAGGAAGACCCGATCAGTCTCGGAATCCCGGTTTACAAGACATTTCGACAATGGTAAAACAAGACCAGCAAAGCCGCCCGATGCGCCGACAATCCCGATAGGAGCTGCACATATCTCGTTCTCAGGGCAACACCGGATAAGTCAAGCTACGAGTAAAACCAGACCTCGAGCTTCCCCGAGGGGGCCCCGCAGGCTGCTCAGTTCAGACCAACACTTAGAGAAGCACTGGCCGGGGTGGCTAAAATAAAGATGACCCTCGAGAGAGCGACTCCCAAGGGAAAAGTCGGTGGTGGTGAGGCAAATGGTAAAACCAAGGTTGGGCCTTGCTGGAGGAGTTTTATTCAAAGCGAACTGTCAAGGGGGTCCCATAAATCACCCAACCGCATAAGGAATGCAAAATCCGGGAACATAATACAGGTATGACAGAAAGTAGGGCGGCAAGAGTGGAACAAAACACCAGGCATAAGGTCGGGCCTTCCACCCTTTACCAAGTATATAGATGCATTAATGATATAAGAGATATTGTGATATCCCAACATAATCCTGTCCATCATGGAGCAATCTTCAACTTCACCTGGAACTAACAAAGCTATAAGAGGGGCTGATCAAAGCGGTAACATAACCAAACAACGGTTTGCTAGGAAGGGTGTCAAAGGTTAGAGGTTCATGGCAATTTGGGGAGGCTTGAAGAACAAGTGATAGGAAGCGCAACATAGAGATAGAACGAAGCAACTAGCATAGCAATGATAGTAGTGAGATCTAGGGTAGCGGTCATCTTGCCTGAAATCCCGCAAGGAAGAAGAACGAGTCCATGAAGAAGATGAAGCCACGAAGACGAACCAAGCGTAGACGAACGAATCCTCACGACCGCAACAAAAACGGGAACTATCGAGAAGAAGCACACAACATGGTAAACACACCACACATATACATGACATGATGCACACTCAAGTATGATGCATGACAAGGATACATGAAACTACTCATGGCAAGAGATGATGCAAACAAGAGCAACACATCAAAGCAAGTTTAAATGAGGCCGGAAACAACATATAACAATTCCGGTAAGTCCTCGTATGAAAATTTAGAAATTGGTCCAGAACTGAATAAACCTTATGTTCAAGTTTTTAAACAGGAAGTTAAGATGCACCAAGAGAATCTACACGAAATTCTAGTCAAGTTACATATAAAGTTCATTTAATTCGGAGCTACGGCCTAGAAGATATGAGCAAAACAAGTTAAACATGGCATTGATGCAAAATGCATCCAAACATCAAGCAAACACCTCAAAACAAGTATGCAACATGATAATATGAAGCTACATGCAAAATCAAGCAAGTTTCATATAGAGCACACTCAAAACGGAGCAACGGTTCAACACATGCACACCATACAAGTTTAAAGGACAAGCTGTCCAAAACAGCAACTAGGCAATTTGCAAGCATCAAAACAATATGCTACGGCATCCCAACATAAGAACAGAAGGCATGGGCAACAAGTACAGGTAAAGCATGACAAAACATGAACAATGAGCTATCTCCAGAAAACACTATAACATGCTCAAAAGGTCATGGCAAGATTGCAAATAATAACAGTTTCAGACTTAGCAGAAATACTATCAGGTTGCAATGTTTAGAGCCACCAAACAACATGCTATAGGAACTTATCATAGAAACTTAAGGCATGGCATGATACTACTAAATACATAGAACAAAAGTCCTTTACTGACCATGAGCCAAAAAGGATCAGAAGATATGATGGCACCCATGTAAACATGGCAAGTTATATGACAGATTCATACATGGCAGGAACAACAATAAGTAGGCATGTTGGTGAGCTTGAACCACTCACCACAGAGCAATACATTGCATGTCAAGGCAACCAAGAGTTAGAATACATGTTTGTGAAGCTAAGCATGGCAAGAGCAAGTTCATAGGGTACATGGATCACTAGCAAAGATCATGGCAAAACTGAACTTAATGTTAACAGGCTGACAGCAACATTATTTATCAATTTGAGAGCAAGATTACAACAATCTACAGCAGGCTATAAATGCAACCAGGGGCAAGAATGGATATAGAATAACATGTATAAGAAAACATCCTTAGTGAACATCTCCAGATTATGCATAGAATGACTTGTAGCAGCAGGTTTACATAGCATCATAATATAACAGAATCAGTCTAGCAAAACAGCAACAGCAAGTACCCTACTTCACGAGCTCGATGCACTCACTACAAGACTCACAAAAATACATGGAAAGCACCTCTTTGAAGATGGCATGATGTAGTAAAAAACACATGTAGGGCTCAAGCTCATAAGATGCACACATCAAATGCAACAAAAATGACAAATCATCAAGTTATAATAGTTCCAGCAGATTAACATTATATAGCACTCTTGCAATGATGATTAGGGCATCAAGATGGACTCAAACAAGCATCTTGGGACAGGGATTAGTGGAATGATGATTAGTGGAATGAAATGAAGAGCATCTTGTGATGAACATTTTGACATATTATACGCATTAAATTGAGCAGTATGCACAGAGTTATGATGCGATGAACGGGGCACCAAAATGCAAATAAATCAGGGACAGGGATTTTCAGGGTCAACCTCCGAGATCCGAATCTGGATCTGGATCTGGCGCGGATGCCGAGGCGGATCCGGAGCTCACTGGAGACGGGCAGCGCAGCGGGCGGAGGGGGCGCCGGCGGGACGGGGCCAGCCGGACTGGGCGGAGGAGGCCGGGGGGCAGCGCCGGTGGCCGGAGCAACGGCGGAGGGGCATCGAGGCGCGGGGTCGTGGGCGCGGCGAGCCGGGGCTCTGGCGAGGGGCGCCAGATCCGGCGGTGGCGGCAGGGAGGCGCGGGAGCGGCGCGGAGCTCCGGCAGGGCGGCGGAGCAAGCGGTCGCGGTCGGCGGCCGTGGCAGGGAGCCGGGCGGTGCGCGGGACGGGCGCGGGAGGTCGGCGGCGGCATGCCG
>NC_041389.1:458588775-458607565 GCF_002162155.2 Triticum dicoccoides
GCGTGGGCGGCGAAGATGCGGGACGGGAGGGCCTCCCGCGGGCTCGGGCGGGCCGGCGGCGGCTGGCGGCGCAGGGCGCCACATGGCGGGTCCTGGCTGGCTGGGCGCGGCGGCGCGGACGTGTCCGGCCGGGGGCGGATGTGTCCGGGCACGGAGGAAGAAGGAGGCTAGGGTTTCGGGGGGATTCATCCGCGAATTTCGGGGGAGAGGGCATATTTATAGATTCTGGGAGCTAGGAGAGTCCAAATGAGGAGCAATTTTCGGCCATGCGATCGTGATCGAACGACCGAGAGCATGGAGGGGGCTAGGATGGGTTATTGGGCTGTTAAGAAGGGGTGTTGGGATGCAACATAAAGAGGGCTTTACGGTTACCCGGTTAACCGTTGGAGTATCAAACGGACTCCAAATGGCATGAAACTTGACAGGCGGTCTACCGGTGGTGTACAAAGGCCGCTTGGCAAACCTCGGGCCATTCCGAGAAAGTTTAACACCCGCTCGCAACAAGAGGCAAAAGGGGGACGCCGGAGGACATAGGAGAGCCGGATTGCAAAACGGACAACGGGGAAAATGCTCGGATGCATGAGACGAACACGTATGCAAAATGAAATGCACATGATGACATGATAAAATGCAACACGCAAGCAAATGACATGGCAATGACGGCGAATAACTGGAGGACACCTGGCGCATCGAATCCGGGGCGTTACATAAAGGTCGAGGCCGGTGTTCTTGAAGTTTGTGCCGTTGTCACTTCTGATATGCTTGATCCTGACGCCATAGTTATTCATGGCACAGTTGGCAAAGCGTCTGAAGACATCCTGCACTTCAGTCTTGTAAAGGATTATATGCACCCACGTATATCTTGAATAATCATCAACAATGACGAAGACATAGAGACAAGCAGTAGTAGTGATAGTAGAGTAGTGAGTAGGGCTGAATAAGTCCATGTGTAGCAGCTCGAAGGGTTGAGATGTTGTCATGATTGTTTTCGAGGGGTGCTTGGCCCTAGTCATCTTTCCAGCTTCGCAGGCACCGCACAGATGATCCTTCTTGAACTTGACGCCCTCGATGCCTATGACGTGCTTCTTCTTTGCGAGAGTGTGCAAGTTCCTCATGCTAGCATGCCCCAGCCTCCGATGCCAAAGCCAGGACTCTGAAGCCTTTGCTAGAAGACATACGGCCAGTTGTGGTCCTGCTGAGAAATCTACCATGTACAAATCATCTTTTCGATACCCTTCAAAGACTAGAGACTTGTCAGATTCCATTAGTACAAGGCAACGATATTTTCCAAATATCACAATCATGTTCAGGTCACAAAAGCATTGAGACAGACATTAAGTTGAAACCAAGGGATTAAACAAGCATCACTTTATCCATGTACTGATCCTTTGAGATTGCAACTCTACCTAGACCCAATACCTTGCTTTTACCAGTGTCAGCAAATGTGATGTGACTCTTGTCAGATGGACGAAGGGTTGAGTCCATGAGAAGACTTCGATCACCAGTCATATGATTAGTGCATCCGCTGTCCATAATCCATTCTGAAGCACGAGGTGTCATACCCTACAGTGCAGTTAGGGGGATAGGCTTCACCAAGAGTATTGTGAAGCATAAACATTTGACGCACAAGAGGATTATCACAGCTCAGATCAAGGTTAGGACTGATAGGATGATTGGCAAGCGATTCTGGAACAAAATACATAGTAAGACCATTTGGGCATTTTATCTTGCACCCTACAAGATGTTTTAGGTCCCAGCAATAGCACCGGACGCCTTTGGTTTTCGGCTGGAGACCTTTCCCTGCAAAAGAGAGTTAAGCTTTCTTAACCACCCACATTTCCAGGGGTGGCTTAGAAGCAATGAGTCTAGGTGCAGCATCTGAGAACTTCGGCTTTCGAGCCCTAGCATATAGCCTTGCAGGAGGTGAATAGTACTAATATGAATAAGCAGAATAATTCTTAGTCTTATGAACATAGTGGTTTGATTACACACTCTCATATTCATCAGTTTGAGTATGATTTCCCTGCAAAACATTGACGTTAGGGTGACTCAGGTGAGTCCTGTGTCTGTGTGAAGCCTTTGGGCCATATGAAGCCTTTGGTCTGGGGTTTGTCTTCTTACCTTGTGGTGTCATGACGACATTCACAGGAAGATTCTCAAGACACCTTTTGGGCACCCAGATCTTCTTCATAGGTGGTCCATTCCTGCAGTTAGTACCAATATACCTGGCAAACACTTCAACTTTGTGGTTCTTAAACAGTTTATAGTTTGCATCAGAAGATTCATCAATGACAATTGGGTTAGCACAAGTGAAGCCAGAGAAGGTGGATGGGTCCACTAAAGGTCCTTTTGCAGCAACCCATGTGGTTTTGGGGTACTGCTCAGGTTTCCAGTAAGAACCATCAACATTCATTTTCCTCTCGAACCCAACACCCTCTTTCCTAGGGTCTCGGTTCAGAATCTGCTTTTTGAGGACATCGTGTAGTGTCTGATGCCCTTTGAGACTTTTGTACATCCCTGTCTCAAGCAATGTCTTCAACCTAGCATTTTCATCAGCAATAGTAGTGGCATCCTCAGCAGAGGGGTTAGTTACCACATCAACAGTTGAAGATATTGCACCAGTGGCAGCAGTAGAACATTTAGCAACAGAAGTAGCGATATCACGCTCAAGGCATTTTAGACATGGTGGTTCAAATCCTTCCTGAGCGGGACTGATCTGTTGAGCGCGAAGTGACTCATTCTCTTTTTGAAGATCTTCATGAGCCGCTCTCAATTTCTCAAGTTCTTGCTTCCTTTGAAGATAATCGTAGGAAAGCTTTTCATCAGTTGTTGAGAGCGTTTCATGACGACTTTCAAGTTCCTCATACTTAACATGAAGGTTTTTTATGTCTTAAATTAAGGACTGATATCGGGTCATTTCCGCGTCCAACAGGTCATCGCTTTTGTCTAACAGATTTTCAATATGTTCCATGGCTTTCTGTTGTTCAGTTGCAATTTTAGCAAGTGTTTTGTAGCTAGGTTTGGATTCACAATCAAAGCCATCTTCACTTGATGTCTGAAAGTAAGCATCGCATGAGTTTACCTTGGCACCACGTGCCATGAAGCAGTAGGTGGGAGCGGAGTCGTCCTTGTCATTAGCATCAGCGTTGGTGACGGAGCCATTGTCTTCATTGTTGAAGATGGACTTGGCAACATAGGCTGTAGCTAGTGCCAGACTTGCAACGCCAGAGTCGGACTCCTGCTCAGACTCCACCTCCGCCTCATCAGAAGCAGACCCCTCCTCTGAATCCATCTCCTTGCCAACAAAAGCACGAGCCTTGCCAGATGAGCTCTTCTTGCGTGATGAAGACTTCGATGAAGACTTGGAAGAAGACTTTGAGGATTTCTTCTTCTTCTTGTCATCAGAATCATATTCCTTGCTTTTCTTCTTCTTGTTGTTCTCATTGTCCCACTAAGGACACTTAGAGATGTAGTGGTCAGGTTTCTTTCACTTGTGACATGTTCTCTTCTTGTCGTCATGAGTGGAAGCTTTATCATTTCTTGAGTTGGATCTTGAAGACTTTCTCAAGCCTTTCTTCTTGGCGAATTTCTGGAACTTCTTCACAAGAATAGCAAGCTCCTTTCCAATGTCTTTAGGATCACCGGAACTGCAGTCAAATTCTTCTTCAGATGAGGAAACAGCCTTTGCCTTCAAAGCACGAGTTCGGCCATAGTAGGGACCATAGATATCTCTTTTCTCAGATAGCTGAAACACATGTGTGTTGAGCCTCTCAAGTATGTCAGACGAATCGAGTGTCTTGAAGTCAGGGCGTTCTTGAATCATCAGGGCTAGGGTACCAAACGAGCTGTCAAGAGATCTCAGGATGATTTCATGCTTGGTGATCTCAGTGGCGCCAAGAGCATGAAGCTCATTTGTGATGTCAGTGAGGCGATCAAACATGAGCTGGACATTCTCATTGTTGTTTCTCTTGAAGCGGTTGAAGAGGTTGCGAAGAACACTGATCCTTTGATCTCTCTGGGTTGAGACGCCTTCGTTGACCTTGGAGAGCTAGTCCCAGACTAGCTTCGACGTTTCCAGAGCACTCACACAGCCATACTGTCCTTTGGTCAGATGACCACAGATGATGTTCTTGTCAGTAGAATCCAGTTGAGCGAACTTCTTGACATCAGCAGGGGTGACACCTTCACCAGTCTTGGGAACGCCGTTCTTGACGACATACCATAGATCGATATCAATGGCTTCAAGATGCATGCGCATCTTATTCTTCCAGTAGGGGTAATCAGTGCCATCGAAGACGGGGCACGCAGCAGAGACTTTGATTATCCCTGCAGTCGACATATCTAATACTCCAGGTGGTTAAACCGAATCACACAGAACAAGGGAGTACCTTGCTCTGATACCAATTAAAAGTGCTAGTTATCGACTAGGGGGGGGGAATAGGCGATTTTTATGAAAGTCTTCAAAACATGGGAGTTTCAAAGACAAACAATAAAAAGGAACCTATTAACATGCAGCGGAAGGTAGACTACACTAGACAAGCCATAGTCAAGCAAGTGATGTAGCTAAAGCACGAAGACTATTAGCAGCTAGGTAGTATGGATCAAAATGAAAGATAGTATGAAGCCAAACAACAATAGACGTGACACAGTGAAGTCAAACAGATAAGACAATCAAGCAAGAGACTTCACGAAGACAAACTGTAAATAAGTAAAGGAAGAGATAGAACCATTAGCTTGGTGAAGACAAAGGATTTGTTGGACCAGTTCCAGTTGCTGTGACAACTGTACGTCTAGTTAGGGAGGCTGAGATTCAACTCAGAAGACGGCGTCTTCACCTTATTCCCCTTGAGCTAAGGACACCCAGTCCTCGCACAATCACTCTGGTAAGTCTTCAAGGTAGACTTCTGAACCTTCATAGACTTTGTTCACCGGTGATCCACAATGACTCTTGGATGCTCAGAACGCGACGCCTAGCCGGCTGGAGGATTCACAGTCCTCAAGTGTAACAAGTCTTTAGGTCACGCGGACAGAAAGACTTTAGTGATGCCTAACACTCTTTGGCTCTCGGTGTTTTGGCTTTGTCCTTGCAAGGATTTCTCTCTCTCAAAAGCTTCGGAGGTGGGTTGCTCTCAAACGACAAAAGTCATGCAGTAACTCTGAGCAGCCACCAATTTATGGTGTAGGGGGTGGGCTATTTATAGCCACTAGGCAACCCGACCTGATTTGTCCGAAATGACCCCGGGTCACTAAGGAACTGACACGTGTTCCAACGGTCAGATTTCAAACACACGCGGCAGCTTGACTTGGGCTACAAGTAAAGCTGACTCATCCAACTCTGGATAAGATTTGCTCTCATTGTCTTCGCTCGAAGACATAGGATTTGGTTGAGCATCACTTCAGTCACTTTGACTTTGTTCACTTGGACCCCACTTAACAGTACGGTGGTTCCTATGACTCAACAAAGAAGAAAAGGAAACTAACAAACAACTATGTCTTCGCACTCCATAGTCTTCACGTGAATGTCTTCTCGAGTCATAAACTTCGATGTGATTGTCTTCAGATACCACCATTGTCTTCAATGTCTTCATACATTTTTGGGGATCATCTCCAGTAGGTAAACCGAATTAATGAGGGACTACTAACTGTGTTATCCTGCAATTCTCACAAACACATTAGTCGCTCAACTAGGTTTGTCGTCAATACTCCAAAACCAAATAGGGGTGGCACTAGATGCACTTACATTCCTCATGACGCCATGCCCTAGCCCCCGATGACAAAGCCAACATTCTGAAGCTTTTGCTAGAAGACATACGGCCAACTGTGGTCCTACTGAGAAATCCACCATATACAGATCATCTTTTAGATACCCTTCAAAGACTAGAGATTTGTCAGATTCCATAAGCACAAGGCAACGATATTTTCCAAATATCACAATCATGTTCAGATCACAAATCATTGAGATAGACATTAAGTTGAAACCAAGGGATTCAACAAGCATTACTTTATCCATGTGCTGATCCTTTGAGATTGCAACTCTACCTAGACCCAATACCTTGCTTTTACCAGTGTCAGCAAATGTGATGTAACTCTTGTCATATGGACATAGGGTTGAATCCATGACAAGACTTCGATCACCAGTTATGTGGTTAGTGCATCCACTATCCATAAGCCATTATGAAGCCTTTGGTGTCATACCCTTGGCACCGCATGCCATGAAGCAGTAGGTGGGAGCAGAGTCATCCTCATCATTAGCATCATCGTTGGTGATGGGGACATTTTCTTTAGTGTCGAAGATGGACTTGGCAACATAGGCTGAAGCTAGAGCCAGGCTTGCCACGCCTCAATCAGATTCCTCTTGAGACTCCACCTCAGCCTCCTCAGATGTAGACTCCTCCTCTGAATCCATATCCTTGTCAACAAACACACGAGCCTTGCCTGATGAGCTCTTGTGTGATGAAGACTTTGAAGAAGATTTTGAGGATTTCTTCTTCTTCTTGTCATCAGAATCATATTCCCTTCTCTTCTTCTTCTTCTTGGTCTCACTGTCCCACTGTGGACACTCAGAGATGTAGTGACCACGTTTCTTGCACTTGTGGCATGTTCTCTTCTTGTGATCACGAGTGGAAGCTTCATCATTTCTTGAGCTAGATCCTGAGGACTTTCCGAAGCCTTTCTTCTTGGTGAACTACTGGAACTTCTTCACAAGCATAGCAAGCTCCTTTCCAATGTCTTTAGGATCCCCAGAACTGCAGTCAGATTCTTCTTGAGATGAGGAAACAAACTTTGCCTTCAAAGCACGAGTTCGGCCATAGTTGGGACCATAGATATCTCTTTTCTCAGATAGCTGGAACTCATATGTGTTGAGCCTCTCAAGTATGTCAGACGGATCGAGAGTCTTGAAGTCAGGGTGTTCTTGAATCATTAGGGTCAGAGTGTTAAATGAGCTGTCAAGCAATCTCAAAAGCATCTTGAAAATTTCGTGCTTGGTGACCTCATTGGCGCCGAGTGCATGAAGCTCATTTGTGATATCAGTGAGGCGACCAAATGTGAGCTAGACATTCTCATTGTCATTCCTCTTGAAGCAATGGAAGAAGTTGCAAAGAACACTAATCCTTGAGTGTCTCTGAGTTGAGACGCCTTCGTTGACCATCGTGTGAGTGCTCTGGAAACTGCGAAGCCAGTCCCAGACTAGCTTTGCAGTTTCCAGAGCACTCACACGACCATACTATCCTTTGGTCAGATGACCACAGATGATGTTCTTGGCAGTCGAGTCCAGTTGAATGAACCTCTTGACATCAGAAGCAGACACCTTCACCGACCTTGGGAACGCCGTTCTTGATGACATACCAGAGGTCGACGTCAATGGCTTCAAGATGTATATGCATCTTATTCCTCCAGTAGGGGTAATCAGTGCAATCGAAGACAGGGCACGCAATGGAGACTTTGATTATCCCTGCAGTCGACATAGCTAAAACCCCAGGTGGTTAAACCGAATCACACAGAACAAGGGAGCACCTTGCTCTGTTACCAATTTAAAGTGCTAGTTATCGACTAGGGGGGGTGAATAGGTGATTTTTATGGAAGTCTTCAGAACACGGGGGCTTAGAAAACAAACAGTAGAAATAAGCCTATTGGTATGCAGCGGAAGGTAGACTACACTAAACAAGCCATAGTCAAGTAAGCAATGAAGTGAAAGCACGAAGACTATTAGCTGCTAGGTAGTATGGATCAGGATGGAAGACAGAATGAAGCCAAACAACAACAGTCTTCACACAGTGAAGACAATCAGATCATGCAAGCAGGCAATGACTTCACGAAGACAAACTGTAAGTAAAGAGAGGTAAGTGATAGAACCAGTTGCTTGGTGAGGACAAGGATTTGTCGGACCAGTTCCAGTTGTTGTGACAACTGTACGTATGGTTAGGGAGGCTGAGATTTAACTCAGAAGACCGCGCCTTCACCTTATTCCCCTTGAGTTAAGGACACTTAGTCCTCGCCCAATCACTCTGGTAAGTTTTCAAGGTAGACTTCCAAACCTTCACAGACTTCGTTCAATGTCAATCCACAATTACTCTTGGATGCTCAGAATGCGACGCCTAACTGGCTGGAGGATTCACAGTCCTCAAGTGTAATAAGTCTTCAGATCACGTGGATAGAAAGACTTCAGTGATGCCTAACACTCTTTGGCTCTGGGTGTTTTGGGCATTGTCCTTGCAAGGATCTCTCTCTCAAATGCTTCGGAGCTGGGTTGCTCTCAAACGACAAAAGCCGTGCACTAACTCTGAGCAGCCACCAACTTATGGTGTAGGGGGTGGGCTATTTATATTCAGGAGGCAACCCAACCTGATTTGTCCAAAATGACCCTGGGTCACTAAGGAACTGACACGTGTCCAACGGTCAGATTTCAAACACACGTGACAGCTTGACTTGGGCTACAAGTAAAGCTGACCCATCCAGCTCTGGATAAGATTTGCTCTCATTGTCTTCGCTCGAAGACATAGGATTTGGTTGAGCATCACATCAGTCACTCTGACTTTGTTCACTTGGACCCCACTTAACAGTACGGTGGTTCCTATGACTCAACAAAAACCAACTAGGGGTGCCACTAGATGCACTTACAATCTCCCCCTTTTGGTGATTGATGACAAACTGGTTGAAGTTTTCAACGGGGACAAAAGTATGTGAAAGTTAAGGATACATCCATTGTCTTCATAAGAACCAAAAGGCTCCCCATGAAGATGTGCATATAGGTAGTTTGCTTTTGAATGCAAATGCACATGGCAGGTTTTACTTTGTGGAGATCCTCTTGAACTTATGAAGACAATTCATCATGCATATAAAGATATAACGAAGATAATGACATGCATAATGACAAATGGACGTCTGCGGAATGGTTTTATGCGGGATTTATCATCGCATCACAAAGTAGCAGAAAAAGTAGCAGACGAGCATCGAGTTTAAGTGTTACAACTCAAAGAACCAAATGTATTAAAAGATGAGAGTTGTAAATACTTGGCAAAAATAATGCAACCACCCATAAGGACCCGCTTGAAGACTATCAACTCATATGCTTCTCCCCCTTTTGTCGGTAATGACCAAAAATGTTTGAAGACATAGAGCATCTACTCGTTCCCAGAAGGAGCAGATGATGGAGCAGGGTCGATGTTGGAGTTTGGTGGTGCAGAAGGGCCTGACGCTGTGTCGAGATGCAGTGCAGCCATGGTCGGTGAAGTGGCGTCGTCTTCTTCATCGATGACTCTCGCAACAATAGTTGCAGCCAGAGATGAATATTCAAAGTCTTCAATGGACGGCATGCGACGCCAGCTTGCATTTTCTGGAGGCCTGGAATCAAACTTGAAGTCCTCAGTGAAGCCACCTTCGCGAAGATCGTCTTCAGGACATAGCAGAGTGAGGCTCTTCCAATACGGCCGATAGGCTTCATGGGCAACGAACAAGTTCTTGGTGGCCATGTTTCGAACGCGATTGACATCCACCAAAAGACCCTGCATCTGACACTTTAGCCAGTCATGGTGCTTATGCCACTTCTGATGTAAGGCCACGAGAAGTTCTCGGTCATTGAGTACACGAGAACGCTTCAGAGGCCTTTGTGCAATTGTACTAGCAGTGGCTTCAGTGTTGGCACGATGTGGCACATGCATATTGCCAGCCAGAGGATAAGTGGGAGTTGCAGCATTTGGAACAAGGATTCCTTCTATTGGTTGAATGAAGCTTTGACGATCAACATTATGAAGATATAGAGGCTCCTTGGCAGACTCGGGGTAGATGGCTTCAATGGACAGATCAACCTCAGGCAGAAAGACAATGTGATTGCGTGCTGAGGGCTGATAATCAACATTGGAATGAGGCTTAGTCAGGCGCATCACCCAGGGAGCATAGAACTTCAGGCCAAACAGATCAATTCCAGAAGCAGCTAACTGTCTGATGAAGAAATCCTGGAAATTGAATCTAATGCGATTGACAATATAGAATACCAAAGTCTTCATGGTTCCTTCATGTTTGGCTTCGGAAGAATATCCCGTGATTGGCCATAGAGTACGCCTCAGAATGTTATATACTGTGCGGGGCAAGTACTCGAGGTCCTTGACGAAGAATTCCTTGGGATATTCAGCATCTTGAGGCAATGGCTTCATCATACTGAGCATCTGGCTCATATTGGGTTCAGGCCTCTGAAAAATACTCTGCAGTTCATTGTTGTGAAGCTAACAACCAGGATCATACAATTCACCTGGAGTGGGCAGGGAAGTAAGCTCGATGATGTCTTGAGCTTTGGCTTCATGATGCACATCTCCTGTCATCCACTCAAGGATCCATGTCTTCGGATCCCTGTTGTAGCCATGAATGTGAAGTGGGGCATAGAACTGCAACAGAAGCTCTTCGTTCCAGTGCTCTTTGTCTGTTACAAACTATAGAAGACCAATATCCCGAAAGCAGTCCAGTGCTCCTTCAAGACAAGGCAGCCCAGCAATAGCTTCACAATACAGACACATATGAGGAAAGATTCACTCTTGATGTATAGAATGCAGGAGTAGTAGCCGCGCTGTTCATGGCTCCAGAAACAATCAGAAGAGATCTTTGGCTTCGAGTAGGGATTCTTGGCGCTACCGAAGAAGGTCTTGTGGGCTCTGAAGTTGTGCACACTAAATGATCCAGGTGTAGTCGTAGCATGTGGAAGCCTTGGCAGCCGTGGCTTGGGCTTTTGAACCTGAGGCCTCTGCTCCACATGGTAGTCATACTGTGGTCCAGGAGTAGTGGGAGGGACCATTATAGGCCATTTTACAATGACCTGTTGTCCATGATCAAAGGCCTGTTCAATGTTGTGAGGCCTTGGTGGTGGAACAATGGCTTTAGTATTCACATTTGCTTCAGGCTGTACATGAGCTTCAGGCACCACATTGTCTTCGTCCATGACAATGTCATTGGCTTCAGAAGCATTGATTGTGGTAGCATCAGTGTTTTCAACCTCCGTTTCTTCAATAACAAGAGGGTCGGGCACGATCACATTCTCCTCGAGAATGACTGGATCAATAGTAGGGGGTGTGGCAACTCTTTCTTCTTATCTTTCTCCTTGATCTTCATGAGCTGATGCAGCCGAAATGTCTTCAGCAGCTTTAGCTTCAGACACAAAGACATTCGATGTAGGGGTGGCTTCAGGAAACACTTGACGTGATACTGAGCTTTTGCGCTTCCCCTTTCAGAATGCTCGACATGGTGACCTGTGGCCTGGGGCCTCTACGAAGCATACGAGCGCGGGCGACACCTTTGGTGAGGGAGTGGTCTGCACCATGTAGTTGTCGTCATCAAGTACCGGAGTGGTGAGTTAAGGTGGTGGAGTTCTGGGTGTCTCATCATGAATGGGGGTGTCTTGCTGGGGGTGCTCGTCCCATGAATCATCCTGAGTGATTAGCGTCAAGGGACGACCAACGCTGATGAGTTCGCTCTTCGTAAGAACAGGCGATGATACCAGTTTGTGCTCAAGTTGAGGAAGGACTTCATCATCTTCAACATGATACCAGTTTGTGCTCAAGTTGAGGAAGGACTTCATCATCTTCAACATTGTCATCACGACCAATGTCTTCAGCTGTGATGGGGTCGACAGCTGGAACTTCTTCATCCTCATGAACCTCTGTGGAAGCAGGCTCATGGGTCACAAGACAGCACTCTTGATTGGTTGAAGTTGGAAGGGCAACAGAGATGGGTTCAACATTGAGGGGTTCGGTGGCCGCAGCATGCTCTTTCTTTGAAGACTTTCTCTTCAATTTCTTCTTCGATGGTGCATTATCAGAAACATTCTTCTGCTTGCGTTTCTTGGCTTCGGCTTCAGCTGCCCTTGTCTTCTTTAGCTCTGAAGCTGCTGAGGTGACCTTAGGCTTCGAGCCTGTCATGCTGGCAGGGAAGACAATGCGAGGTTCTTCCTACCTTGGTGCTTCAGTTTGTGTCACAATAGACTTATTTTGTTTGGTAGCCATCTTGGGGTCAATGCCAGGACGCCCAAGAGCCTTTCGCTTTTCAGCTTCATTATGTGCTTGAACACATTTCTACGCGAAGTATTTCATGTGTTCTCGAGAGCCCTTGGCTTCTTCACGCTTCTTGTGGAACTCTTCCTTGAGGTCATGCAACATCTTATTGAAGATTTGCACATCTGCCACGCTGAGCTTGGCCATGTTCTTCTTGAAGTGAGCCTTCTCATAATCAATTTTGTTCTTGTGCTCGACTATCTTCTGGGCCAAGGCCAACTCATTAGCAATGGCTCCAAGAAATGTGACGCTGATATCCACAAGAAGCTGAAGATCATCAATGTTGATGCTCTGGTCGTTGAACCACTCATCAATGAAGTTGTTCAGTATATCAACATCAAAGAGGGGTAGATCGTTGAAGACCTCCGCCTCTTGCTTTCTCTTGATCGGCATCTCAAGGGCATCATCACCAAGATCTTCATCGCTGGACAGATCAATGGTGCCATCCTCATTGCGCAGAACGGTAGTAGGAGTCAGTTCATGCCCAGGAATCTTCTTAGGCTTCTTGGTTGTCTTGGTCTTTGATGTCTACTACGCAACCTTCATCTTCTAGACGTTGTTGGGCCTACAAGTGCATAGGCTTGTAGGACAGTAGTAAATTTCCCTCAAGTGGATGACCTAAGGTTTATCAATCCGTGGGAGGCGTAGGATGAAGATGCTCTCTCTCAAACAACCCTACAACCAAATAACAGAAAGTCTCTTGTGTCCCCAACACATCCAATACAATGGAAAATTGTATAGGTGCACTAGTTCGGCGAAGAGATGGTGATACAAGTGCACTATGGATGGTAGATATAGATATTTGTAATCTGAAAATATAAAAACAGCAAGGTAACTAATGATAAAAGTGAGCGTAAACGGTATTGCAATGGTAGGAAACAAGGCATAGGGTTCATACTTTTACTAGTGCAAGTTCTCTCAACAATAATAACATACTCGGATCATATAACTATCCCTCAACATGAAACAAAGAGTCACTCCAAAGCCACTAATAGCGGATAACAAACGAAGAGATTATGGTAGGGTACGAAACCACCTCAAAGTTATTCTTTCGGATCGATCTATTCAAGAGTTCGTAGTAAAATAACATGAAGCTATTCTTTCCATTCAATCTATCATAGAGTTCGTAGTAGAATAACATCTTAAGACACAAATAACCCAAAACCCTAATGTCACCTAGATACTCCATTGTCACCTCAAGTATCCATGGGCATGATTATACGATATGCATCACACAATCTCAGATTCATCTATCCAACCAACAAAAAGTACTTCAAAGAGTGCCCCAAAGTTTCTAGCGGAGAGTCAAGACGAAAATGTGTGCCAACCCCTATGCATAGGTTCATGGGCGGAACCCGCAAGTTGATCACCAAAACATACATCAAGTGGATCACGTGATATCCCATTGTCACCACAGATAAGCACGACAAGACATACATCAAGTGTTCTCAAATCCTTAAAGACTCAATCAGACAAGATAACTTCAAGAGGAAAACTCAATTCATCGCAAGAGAGTAGAGGGGGAGAAACATCATAAGATCCAACTATAATAGCAAAGCTCGCGATACATCAAGATCGTGCCATAGAGAGAACACAAGAGAGAGAGAGAGAGATCAAACACATAGCAACTGGTACATACCCTCATCCCCGAGGGTGAACTACTCCCTCCTCATCATGGAGAGCACCGGGATGATGAAGATGGCCACCGGTGAGGGATCCCCCCTCCGGCAGGGTGCCGGAACAGGCTCCCGAGAGGTTTTTGGTGGCTACAGAGGCTTGCGGCGGCGGAACTCCCGATCTATCTTCGTCTTCGATGGTTTTAGGGTATATGGGAATATATAGGCGAAAGAAGTCAGTTGGGGGAGGCTCGAGGGGCCCATGAGACAGGGGGCGCACCCAGGGGGTGGGCGCGCCCTCCTATCTCCTGGCCTCCTCGAAGCTTCCCTGGCTTGTACTCCAAGTCTCCCGGATGATGTTCGTTCCAAAAATCACGCTCCTGAAGGTTTCATTCCGTTTGGACTCCATTTGATATTCCTTTTCTTCGAAACACTGAAATAGGCAATAAAACAACAATATGGGCTGGGCCTCCGGTTAATAGGTTAGTCCGAAAATGAATGTAAAAGTGTATAATAAAGCCTGTAATCATTCAAAATAGATAATAAAATAGCATGAATGCTTCATAAATTATAGATACGTTGGAGACGTATCAACATCCCCAAGCTTAACTCCTGCTCGTCCTCGAGTAGGTAAATGATAAAAGAAAAAATTTATGAAGTGTGAATGCTAGCAGGTGCACAAGTTTGATCAATGATAATTTCAATCACCTTTTCTAGCATGATTATATGTCATAATAGTAGTTCATCTCATAAAACTTCTCAAGAACAAGTAACAAGCAATTCACATGTTAAAGCATAGACCATAAACTTTCTTGAAAACTAGCAAACTATGTTCTCAGTCATCAAGAAATTGCAATTCATCTTATTTTCAGGAAGGGTCTATGTCAGAGCTTTGATTTAGCAAACTTCACAAACTCAACTATCATATACTCTTCCACAATTGCTAACACTCGTGCAATACTAGTGGTTATGGAGTTTTAATCGGACACTGAGAAAGATATGGGCTTACAGTGTTGCCTCCCAACGTATTCACCTTTGGGTGATGTCAACAATAATAGTTCATGCTAACTTACATCCAATTGGATATATATATCAGGATTTTTCCAACTCGAGCTTCTTGCCAAAGGATAAAATGAAAAAGGGAAAGGTGAAGATCACCTTGACTCTTGCATAAAAGTAAAAGATAGGCCCTTCGCAGAGGGAAGCAGGGATTTGCAGAGGTGCCAGAGCTCAATTTTGAAATAGAGATAAATAATTTTGAGAGGTATGATCTCATTGTCAACATAACAACCAACAGTTCCCAATATCTTCCATACTACATACATTATAGGTAGTTCCCAAAAAGAATGGTAAAAGTTTTTACTCCCCCTCCACCAACAATCATCAATCCATGGCTTGCCCGAAACAACGGATGCCTCCAACTAACATCCAACCTGAGGGAGTTTTGTTTGCAATTATTTTTCATTTGATTTTGATCTTTTGATCATGGGACTGGGCATCCCAGTTACCAGCCATTTTTCTCGTGCATGATGAGCAGAGTCCACTCATCTTGAGAATAACCCACCTAGCATGGAAGATACTGACAGCCCCTAGTCGCTACATGAGCGATTCGGGCATACAAAATAGATTATTATTTTAAGGTTTAGAGTTTGGCACATGCAAATTTACTTGGAATGGCAGGTAAATACTGCATATAGGTAGGTATGGTGGACACTCATGGCAAAAAGTGGGTTTAAGGATATTTGGAAGCACAAGTAGTATCTCTACTTGGTGCAAGGAATTTTGGCTAGCATGAGGGGGAAAGGCAAGCTCAACATGTTTGAATGATCCATGACAATATACTTTAACTGAGATGTGAGAAAACATAACCCATTACGTTATCTTCCTTGTCCAACAACAACTCTTTAGCATGTCATACTTAATGAGTGCTCACAATTATAAAAAATGTCTAAGATAGTATATTTATATGTGGAATCTCTCTTCCTTCAATATTCTTTCATGAACTGTTCAAATGACCAATACAATGCTTGCTAACTTTCAGTAAATTTACAAACTCTACTTGATAGATGTGAAGTCATTACTCCCCATGGAATAAGCAAATGAAACATATATAATTTCAGATTTATGACATTCAACTCATTCAACCATTTACTCATAGGATATAAGTGAGGCACACGAGTAAATGAAAAACTACTCCAAAAAGATAAGTGAAGATCAATGAGTAGCTAAATAATTAATAACTATGTGAAAACTCTCTCTCATTTAAGAATTTCAGATCTTGGTATTGTATTCAAACAGCAAGCAAGGCAAAACAAAATGAAATTGCAAGGATAGCACAACTCATGTGAAGAAGCAAAAACTTAGGCTCAACCGATACTAACCGATAATTGTTGAAGAAGAAAGGCGGGATGCCTACCGGGGCATCCCCAAGCTTAGATGCTTGAGACTTCTTGAAATATTATCTTGGGGTGCCTTGGGCATCCCCAAGCTTGAACTTTTGTGTCTCCTTAATTCCTTTCATATCATGGTTTCTCTATTTCTCAAAAGCTTCATCCACACCAAACTCAACAAGAACTCATGAGATAGGTTAGTATAAACCAATGCAAAACCTTATCATTTTCTACTGTAACAAATCACTAAAATTATTATTCAACATTGCATAGTAAATGTCTCTGCATATTTAATACTCCTATCCTCAAATAGAATCATTAAACAAGCACACATATGCAAACAATGCAAACATAACAGCAATCTGCCAAAACAGTACAGTCTGTAAAGAATGCAAGAGTATCAATACTTTCCTAACTCCAAAAGTTATGAGAAAAATACTATGCTGGAGAGGATTTATAAGAGATCATTATGCAAAAAATTTCAACATTATACCATTCTCTGACTTTTCTAGGGAATTTTTGCAACAACGGTAAACCTTCTGTTTTCAAACAGCAACATGTATACTAGCAAAATAAGCATGGCAACGGCTATCCTTGACATTTTTATTGAAAATAAAGATGCAATACATTATTATAAATAATAGCAAGCAAAACTAACAAAAGAAAAAGATGCTCCAAGCAAAACACATATCATGTGGCGAATGAAAATATAGCTCCAAGTAAAGTTACCGATGAACGAAGACGGAAGAGGGGATGCCATCCGGGGCTTCCCCAAGCTTAGGCTCTTGGTTGTCCTTGAATATTACCGTGGGGTGCCTTGGGCATCCCCAAGCTTAGGCTCTTGCCACTCCTTATTCCATAGTCCATCGAATCATTACCCAAAACTTGAAAACTTCACAACACAAAACTCAACAGAAAACTCGTAAGCTCCGTTAGTATAAGATAATAAAACCACTACTTAGGTACTGTAATTAACTTATTCTAAATTCATATTGGTGTAATATCTACTGTATTACAACTTATCTATGGTTCATACCCTCTGATACTACTCATAGATTCATCAAAATAAGCAAACAACACATAGAAAACAGAATCTGTCAAAAACAGAACAGTCTGTAGTAATCTGTATCAAACGTATACTTCTGGAACTCCAAACATTCTACAAAATTAGGAAGTCCTAATAAATTTGTGTACCAATCCATTGCAAAAAGAATCAGATCAGAAACACGTTTCAGTTAATTAACATAACTAATTTACTGGGTGAAAAAGTTTCTGATTCTCAGCAGGATCAACACAACTATCACCGTAAGCTATCCTAAAGGTCTTACTTGGCACTTTATTGAAACAAAAGCTATAAAACATGATTAATACAGTAGCATAATCATGTGGACACATAAAAACAGTAAGGATAAATATTGGGTTGTCTCCCAACAAGCACTTTTCTTTAATGCCTTTCTAGCTAGGCATGATGATGACAATGATGCTCATATAAAAGATAAGAATTGAAACATAACGGGAGCATCATGAAGCATATGACTAGAACATTTAAGCCTAACCCTCTTCCTATGCATAGGGATTTTGTGAGCAAACAACTAATGGGAACAATAATCAACAAGCATAGGAAGGCAAAACAAGCATAACTTCAAGATTTTCAACACATAGAGAGGAAACTTGATATTATTGCAATTTCTACAAGCATATGTTCCTCCCTCACAATAATTTTCAGTAGCATCATGAATGAATTCAACAATATAACCAGCACCTAAAGCATTCTTTTCATGATCTACAAGCATACTACTCTCCACATAAGCAAATTTCTTCTCATGAATAGTAGTGGGAGAAAACTCAACAAAATTATTATCATGTGAGGCATAATCCAATTGAAAACTAAAATCATGATGACAAGTTTCATGGTTATCATTGTTCTTTATAGCATACATGTCATCACAATAATCATCATAAGTAGCAATTTTGTTCTCATCATAATCGATTGAAACCTCTTCCAAGATAGTGGAATCATCACTAAATAAAGTTGACACTCTTCCAAATCCACTTTCATAAATATTATAAGATTCAACATCCTCCAAAATAGTGGGATCATTACTTTATAAAGTTGACACTCTTCCAAACCCACTTTCATCAATATAATCATCATAAATAGGAGGAATGCTTTCATCATAACAAATATTCTCATCAAAACTTGGGGGACAAAAAATATCATCTTCATGAAACATAGCTTCCCCAAGCTTGCACTACAAAAAAAGACACATCCGTGACATTTTGGGCCAAACGAAAAAAAAATTTGTCATACATATGACACTTCTATGACGATAATTGTGACAAAACCCGGTATCATCATAGATGTGGTGGGCTCCTACTTCTATGGCAAAAAATCATGACAGAAAATGGGCTTTTCGTCCTGGGCGGGCCGGAGACGTAGCTGCATGACATTCTTTGGGCCGTCCATGACGGAAAAAACCGTGGTAGAAGCGAGGGGGAGGAAAATTTCGGGGAGTTGCCGGTTACGGTGGGAGACCGATGCGCGTTTCTCTCGTACGTACGCGCGTGTGTGCGAGGCGTTGGCTCTAACTGAAGCCGAGCGAGGCGTTGGGCTTAACAAAACCCAAGCGATTGCACTGCAGGCTACACGTTACTGAACCCGAGCGATCGATCGATGGCTGTTAACTGAACCCGATGGAGCGATTCCTTCGCTACAGCTGCTAACTGAAGCCGATCGATTGGATGAACA
>NC_041389.1:458607958-458623662 GCF_002162155.2 Triticum dicoccoides
CTGGATGAACTGGAACTCGTGGTGTGGAGGGATGGATGAACAGTAGACCGTGGAGGGGTGGCCGTGGAGGGGTGGTTGAACAGGACCCCATGGTGTGGAGGGCTGGATGAACAGTAGACGGTGGAGGGGTGCCCGGTCGTGTGGAGGGGTGGTTGAACAGTAGCCGGTGGAGTAGCGCACGGTGGAGGCTGGATGAATAGGAGCCCGTGGAGGCTGGAGGAGGTCGACGGTGGAGATGAACAATATCCCGTGGAGTCCCGTTTTGCGGTACGCCACACCCCCCCCCGTTTCGACCGTAGCGCTCCAACACAAGTCCGTTTCATTCGTTTTGCGGTACGCCACACCCCTCCCGATAAATAGGACCCCCATTTCGACCGTAGGAGGTCTGTTTCCTCCGTTTTGCGGTACGCCTGGCCCCTCCCGATCAACAGGACCCCGTTTCGAACGTGGCCGGTCGAACACAAGGCCGTTTCCTCCGTTGTGCGGTACGCCAGGCCTCCTTTCCATCGCCTATTCCGTCCAACCCCTCCCAATGAACACGACCACGCATTCCATTCTGACCCAGCCGGTTGGCTCCCCATGAACACGACGATGACGATGTTTCTCCGTTCCGACCCAGCCATGTACGTATGCGCGATAGGCGTTAGAGACCCTGCCCGTATGTACGTACGTGGCCGTATTTTCTTTCTTGCACCCTCGCCGCTGTACGTACGTGTACATGCTACGTGCGCGCCTCTGCTACGACACGTGCGCGCCTCTACATCTACGACACGTGCGCGCCTCTACATCGACCAGTATGTACATACACGTTCGCGACCAGAATGACAATGCTACGTACGCTTCGACCAGGTGGGTCCCGACTATCAGGCACTTCCTTGCATGCGAAGATGTAGCTGGTGGGTCCCAGCAGTCAGGGGGGTGAATCATTTTTTTTGCCCAGACGCACTTCCTTGTGTGTGAAGATGTAGCTGGTGGGTCCCAGCAGTCAGGGGGGTGAATCTTTTTTTTTTGCATGGACGCACTTCCTTGCGTGCGAAGGTGTAGCTGGTGGGTCCCGGCAGTCAGGGGGAAACGTTTTTTTCGTGAAATATGGTGGCCCGTCCGATGGGTCCCCGCTGTCAGGTCGAGGAATAATTATTTTTGCGCGTAATAAGGAGGCACTTCCTTGTTGCGGCCGTGGACCCAGCTGTCAGCCTCTCCACATACAGTCCACGTCCGATGGAAGCCGTTCCTTGACCACGTTGACCACGCCGCGCCGAGAGCACCAGGGCGATGCACGACGGCGAGGCCTAGGAAGGGGAAGACGCGGAGCCGGGGAAGACGCGGCAGTGGATTCCCACGCGTAGAGGAGTACGAGGGTTCACTGGTTCGCTGCGGTGTGAGGCTGCCGTCGCCGCAGAATAACAGGGGTGTGGGTGAGTAGAGGGATGGCCTGGCCAGCGGTGGGAGTAGTAGGGGGCGGTGAGGCCTCCGCCACATCGCAGCCGGCCATGGGAGGCAGGAGCACGAGGCACGACCGGCGCTAGTTTGGGCGGCTGGAGCAAGAAGATCAGAGGTTGAAGAAGCACTACGGCCGTTGGATGGACATCGTACAGTCACTGGAGCTAGAATCGTGCATATTGACTAAGTTGACAAAGCCCTCCGTCCCCGTCAACTTAGTAGGCCCACAAGTCAGCCTGCCACTATACTGGGTCCCAGCTAACAGGGGGGTATTCATTTTTTTGTGCGTAATAAGGAGGCACTTCCTTGCGTGCGAAGATATAGCTGGTGGGTCCGATCTGTCAGCGGCGGTAACGTTTTTTTCACAAAATACTGAGGCCCTTTCGGTGGGTCCCCGATGTCAGGTGGAGGAATCATTATTTTGCGCGTAATAAGGAGGCATTTCCTTGTGTGCGGCCGTGGACCCAGCTGTCGGCCTCTCCACGTACAGTCCACTTCAGATGCATGTCGGTCATTGACCACGTTGACCAGGCCGCGTCGAGAGCACCAGGGTGGTGGACGACGGCGAGGCCTAGGAAGGGAACGAGGGTTTACTGGTTCATCTGCCATCGTCGGAGAATAACAGCAGGTGTGGGTGAGTAGAGGGACGGCTAGGCCAGCGATGGGAGTATGGTGGGGCGGTGAGGCCTGCGCAGCAGCACAGACGGCCGCGGGGAGGAGGGAGCAGGCAGTCCCGCCGGCGCTTGTTTGAGCGGCTGGAGCGGGAAGAGCAGAGATTGAAGAAGCACGACGGTCGTTGGATGGCCATCCAACAGTCACTGCTTGTGCGTCAACCTTTTTTTTAGGAAAGCCTCAAATCTGTGGAAAACAGCATACAGCCCATCTGCCATTATTTCTAATAATTTACAGCCCATTTGCTAATTCTTAAGGTTTTGTTTGGAGCCCATATTCTTTTTGTTAGCATTACAGCCCATATTGTGGCCACGGTTAAAAAATTATACGAAATTTTGCATATTTCGATGCGGTCCGAACTGTTTTTAATCCCGAAATTTCGACTCACATTCAAACTGATTTTAAAAATAAATGTATATCAGTATAAAATCCAACAAATTCTCCACGCATAAAAAAATGTAATTTAAAATCTCAAAATGAAAAAAAGATATTTGAAACTAATTGTTGGTTTGATGTGTTTTTAAAATGTACAACCCATTTCTCATTACTGATAGGCCATTTTCTCGGCCAGCCGAATGAAGCTCTCCTCGTCTTGAAAGATTTGCAGCCCAACAGGCCTGACAAAGCGACTTACTTGGCAAATCACAAAAAAACTGGGATGTGGCCTTGGACCCAGCTGTCAGCCTCTCCACGTACAGTACTCTTGCGATGGAAGTCGGTCGTTGACCACATTGACCACGCCGCGTCGAGAGCACCAAGACAGTGGACGTCGGCAAGGCCTAGGAAGGGGACGACGAGGAGCTGGGGAAGACGCGGCAGTGGATGCCCACGCGGAGAGGAGTACGAGGGTTCACTGGTTCGGCTGCGGTGTGAGGCTGCTGTCGCCGCAGAATAACAGGGGGTGTGGGTGAGTAGAGGGATACCCTGGGCCAGCGGTGGGAGTAGTAGTGGGCGGTGAGGCCTCCGCGGCATCACAGCCGGCCATGAGAGGCAGGAGCACGCGGCATGACCGGCGCTGCTTTGGGAAGCTGGAGCAAGAAGACCAGAGGTTGAAGAAGCACTATGGCTGTTGGATGGACATCGTACGGTCACTGGAGCTAGAATCGTTCATATTGACTAAGTTGACAAAGCCCTCCGTCCTCGTCAACTTAGTAGGCCCACAAGTCAGCCACCCACTATGGTGGGTCCCAGCTAGCAGGGGGTATTCATTTTTTGGTGCATAATAAGGAGGCACTTCCTTGCGTGCGAAGATATAGCTGGTGGGTCCGACCTGTCAGCGGGGGGACGTTTTTTTCGCGAAATACAGAAGCCCTTCCCACGTACAGTGCATAATAAGGACGAACTTTCCTTGCGTGCGACCATGGACCTCGTGGGTCCCAGCCGTCAGGCTCTCCACGTACAGTCCTCTTCCGATGACTCTCGTATGTTGACCACGCCGCGCCGAGCGCACCGAGGCGGTGGACGACGGCAAAGCCCCAGACTGGAACGACCCGGAGATGGATAAGACGCGGCAGTGGGGTCGCAAACGGAGAGGAGTGGGAAACTTGACTGGTTCGGGTGCCGGGTGGGCCTACACTCGGCAGAGAATAACAGGAGGTGCGGAGTGGAGGGATTGCCTGGCCGTCAGCGGGGTAGCGTTTCACTGAGGAGCACAAAACAACGCCGCTGGACACCGAAGGCTGGAGCAGGCGGTTCCAGTTGTGCTGGGGGAAGAAGATGAGACATTGAAGAAGAATGCCGGCCGTTGGATGTAAATCCAACGCCTTCTTAGGCTTCGACCTACTGGCCCACATGTCATCCAGTCCATTTGTTTTTTTAGTCCATTTGGTGGGCTGGGTGAAACAATGATGTAGCATCTATGCAGCCCGTTTAAATCCCATTTGCATTTTTCTCGAAATCCGCGGACTTGCTGGGCTGGGTGAAAATATCATGTTGGGCTAGACGGAGAAATGTTATAAAAACATAAACACATGATTGCACGTCAGTAAAATCTTTGCATGCTTATGTACGCAATCACTAGGAGTTAACTTGGCAAGTTATATATAAACAATTATTATTATTATTTTGTAAGAACTTTCAACTTACGAAATAAAATATCATTTTAATTTGATGAGTTAATAGTACGTGGGGTATTATTATTTTTGAGGCTAGACGTGGGACAGTTGAGTTGGTTCTAGGGGAAAGTACTGGGAGAAAACTCAGTTTACATCGAAAAAGAAAGTGGGAGAAAATTCAGAAACCTGCTGGGTCCACCTGAGGAGAGGAATATGTTGGGAGGAAGGAGATTCAAAGCACGACAGCCGAGTGAACTGGTTTTTTTTATGAACAAGTGAACTAGTTTACATACATTAGCAAATAGCCACTAAAAAGCAATCAGGTTAATGGGTTCTTAAAAGAAATATTTCGGACAAAACAGATAATTATGACACGTAGGCTAATGCATGAAACACTTAGATGATAAGGGTGCTTATAAACAGATAAAGTACAACATCTAGACCTTCCTAGCACGCTTGATCATGACGCTGCGACTGTCCATGTACTCGTTGGTTACGGGAAGCAGACACGCCCTCATGTCTAAGATCTGCCTGTACATGTCGTAGCATGCGTATGCGTCCTTGGCCGCATAGATTACGTAGGCTAGATTCAGAGGTACCTCCCACGTGTTCAGGTCGTCTTCTTTCATGTTGGCGTATCAGGGGTCGATGATGGTCTTAGCGAGGTCAACCACGAAGTCCTTCTCTTGCCTGTTGCTGATGATCTTGTATTGCTTCTGGATGTCGACAAGCTTGTTGCACCAGATGGCCGAATCGTCGCGTTCTTCCTTCTCTCCACCATAGTGAAGGTGCAGTCGGCGCTACCGATGAAACGGGCGAATGCTCCAGAACCTGGTGCAGCCATAGGACTGAGGTGAGGCAGAGCTTCACCGAGTCCTTATCGTTGGTGTACATCACATTCAACTTGGTGCAGCCATAGGACTAAACGGTGAACTAACTCCTTGCTGAAGTCCATATCCAGCAGGCTCACCATCGGATCGCCATTGGAGTCTCTTCGAGTGAACGAGTGTGTAGGCGCCGGCAGCAGTTCATTTTTCATCTCTTGGGGAACTGGATTCAACAGTAAGCTGAGTGTGTACAGGAGACAACAGTTACCACCCTCCCTCGTCCGCTGCACGCGCGGCAGAAGATGCACCCTCGACGCATTCAAACGCCTCCATTAAGAAACCTACTCTGGCCACACGTCGGTTCACGAGCGGGTCCGTATTGGTACTGTAATAACAGGAGTTAGTGGTCACTTTACTTAAATTTAATTAGCTTTAGTAGAAATTTATACTTAAAACAAGCAATGCCTTGGCTCGTTCTATCAGTGCCACGGGATCAACATGCACAACAATTAGAATTATTATTCTCAGGACGCACATGATCAGCACATTTGTCGCACTTTCACAAAGATAATACTACCAAGTTTGAATTGTTTGTTATGGTTGATGTCCTCTGCATCATCATGCCGTGTTTCCCAGCTTGCAAGATTCAGAACCAACAAATAAGATCCAAATAATAAGTACAACAAAGATGCCTACACATCTCATTGATTCCCAGCTTGCAAGATTCAGAATCAACAAATAAGATCCCAATAATAAGTACAACAAAGATGCCTACACGTCTCATTGATTCCCAGCTTGCAAGATTCAGAACCAACAAATAAGATTCAAATAATAAGTACAACAAAGATGCCTACACATCTCACTGATTCCCAGCTTGCAAGATTCAGAACCAACCCATTAGAGCCTTCTGATAAAGTGAATATCGGGATTAAATCCATCTTGGCTAGCCATGTCATACAATCGAAGAACTTGGCGAATGCTCTTGACCGTTACAACATCTGTAGTAGAGTATTCCTGTTTGCACAACATGTTTGCATAGCACAAACAAGGAGACAGGAGAGCATGATTTCGCTTTAGTTGAACCATTTTGTGCAGCTCCACCAAAATTGAGAGATGTTGCTCTTGACCATCACAACAACTGTAGTAGAGTATTCCTGTTTGCATAAGCACAAACAAGGAGACAGGAGAGCATGCTTTCACTTTAGTTTAACCATTTTGTGCAGTTCCACAAAAATTGAGAGATGTTACCCACGTGAGATTTTAGTTGAACTGTACAAGACACTCATTCCAAAAAAAAGTGTTTTGTGCAGTTCACCAAAAGGTCAGAATAGCAACAAGGTGAAATGGATATCCCTATCTGCACAAAATGATAGAAAGTAAACAGTTGCTGGTCAATAAGAATATACGAAACATATACAAAATGAAAAGAAGCATCTTAATTATGTTCATGGCAATCACGCAAGGACAGTAGAAATTTTAAAACGTCAGCAATGCTTCATGTTACCAGAAGCATTACGATCAACAATGAGATTCCTCAGATATTGGATTACTTTAATGGTGGCATTGCTTGTTTACCAGACACAGTAAATCAGCAGCAGCTAAAGAGTTGGTTTAAGGGCATGGGACCGTGGGGACACCAGGACACTCAGCAGCGTAAAGGAGCAACTTACTTATCATACTGGGGAAAACAGCAGGAGTGCCATTTGTAACACAATTTAATTGCATCTTATCACTGGAGGCACTAGATTAACAATAACACTGGTTAGACATGTCCCTAAGGAAACAGTGTGATCGCTTCATTTTACATGCGCCCTTACAGCAAAAGGTTGGTTTACCCGCAAAAAAAACAGCAAAAGGTTGGTATAAGGACATGCAACAGTGGACGCATCAGCACAATGTACCTACAAGGAGGCATAAAGTGGTGATGCCGAGCTTGTTCATGGTATGTGAGGGCAGCAAACCTAAGCCTGGAGACCTTTTACTATGTGAGGGCAGCAAATCTAATCCTGGAGACCTTTTACTACGTGATGGCAGCAAATCTAATCCAGGACATACTCTGTTGACTTGTCCACCAGCCGCCACTTTCTATCCTTTTTTTCAACCAATAATAGATCTGTTCCTTATCCAGTTTGTACTGCGTTTTCCCATTATTTCCCTTTTCAACCAAGAGACTTGTTGGGTATCCGGTCTCTACTACTTTCACCATATTATTTCCTCTTTGAATCAAGTCCTAGATTCATGCTACAACTTTCCCCCCTTTCTTCGTTGTTTGAACAAAGCCCTAGATTCGAATGCATGAAGTAGCTTTACCTCTAATAATACTAAAAATTTAGGTGGCTTTGGAAGAGCTGATGGGAGTAGAAAAAGATGCACATGCAGACATGTGGGGAGCTGGGGTAGTAGAGCAAGGCCGCTTTCAAAGAACTTATACCTGAGGGTCGCCGGGATGTCGGCGGCGGCAGGTCGGATATGCGGACAATACGGCAGGGAGGAAGAAGAGACGAAGGACCTCCCGAGCCGGTGTTGTGTCGGAGAGAACGGCACGGGCAGAGGATCGGGCCCCTACGGCAGCTGTGGGTTTCCTCCCTCGGCGGCGATGACCGCGTGAACGATGCACCTTTTAGTCCTCTACACACACCGGCCGAAGGGATCCGGCCAGATCTGTGACCAGCGGTGAGCAGAGAGAAAATGTCGCTATCGTTGTCTTGTTTCTATCTGGAGAGGATGAGAGAATGAAGAGAGCAACCCTAGTAAAGCAAGTGCTCAGGCCCCTGCGTCCATATATAGTGGAGTGATTATCTTTTTTCTCTCCACAACAAGCGTTTCAATTTGTGTACATGGAATTAAAGAAAAGAAACTCTCTATTTAAGGTGACTACTCTACGACTCCTACTTACTACTACTACAGTACTACCTTCGTCCTGGTTTATAGGTCCCTTTTATAGTTTGTGCCAAATTTTGACTAAAGATTTAACTAACAAAATGTTAATGCATGTCAAGAAAAATTATCTCATTGGATTCGTATTTGAACATAGTTTTGAAAAATATAATGTTTGGTGACATGCGTGAACATTTTCTTAGTTTAATCTATGGTCAAAATTTGGCACGAAATACAATGGGGACCAATAAACCCGGACAGAGGTAGTATTGTTCACTTGTGCTCCCCGCCCCTCCATTCATTGAACAACCCCACGGGTGAATAAACATATAGTAAGTACTGTATTTATATAGAACGAACAAGCTCGAATTATTTTCGCGTAGTTAAAAGTTGAGGGCGGGGCTTTTCCCGGGCAGTACCCGCGGCAGTTTTCAGGTAGGCGGTTTGACAGAGAGGCGAGGAGGCTGAGCGAGTGGGGCTGTGCGATTTGACGGCGCGTTACTGCTGGAAAGACTTGTGATATGACCACTCACTATAGTCATGAATTTCTGGTGCATGACACGTCGACCCGGATGCTGGCTCTCCCACATGTCGGAGTAGTAAGAAGGAGCAAAGAATGATGCGATATATACTAGTACTATACTACTCCCTACGTTCCTAAATATAAGTCTTTTGAGAGATTTCACTATGGACCACATACGGAGAAAAATGAGTGAATCTACACAAAAAATGCATCTATATACATCCGTATGTGGTCCACAGTGAAATACCTATGAAGACTTATATTTAGGAACGGAGGGAGTACTACTCAGGTCGGAGGAGTGCGAACCACGGCAACCCAGTGAACCAGCCGTGCGAACCCCGATAGCCCAGTGAACCAGCAGTAGAAAACAATAATGTGGTGATATGGCCATAAAAAACAATGTGCTACGGTCCACACTGTAGCATGTACAGTAACACTTCTCTTTTGCATTCACATCGTGCTGGCTCTAGTCTGCTTCTCCAATTAATTCCCTCTGCATGTAATTGAGGATGCATCATTGACCGTTCAACGTCTCGGGAACCGCTACCCTCTTCTTCCTTGGCATTCAAGCACCTATGGACCCGTCGACGATGAGGTGCCTATGGTGACTTCATAAATTTCAAGATGATAGTGTCGTGCGTGTGTGCGTTCATAGGGGTGAGTGTATGCGCGTGTATATGAGCGCTTGCATCTGTACTGTGTCGAAAAAAACGTAAATGCATGTCAAAAAGAGACTAGTCAGTATACTCAATATTGTGCACCTCGGAGAGGAAAATGATAGAACTAGTACATATTTATTTACGGTGCAGATTCACTCATTTTGCTCCATATGCACTCCGTCTCGGTGTAGTCTTGTCACTTGTTGAAATCTCTAGAAGGGCAAATACTCCTTTCTGGTTTACAGGGCTATACTAGCAAGTAGTTGTACGTACTAGTACAATAGTGGGCTCACATAGCAATTTTCTCTCATGCAAGAGTCTGACTATATGCGTGCTCCAATGTTCGCAACTGCAACGTTCGGTTTGCGCTTGGCTCTTCGCCTCTTCGAGAAGATGAACAATGATGTTACTACTACTGCTTCTACAGTGTCGAATCCACTGCTGCATGTCCGTCCACCGCGAGCGGGACGGATAGCTAGTTGTGGAAGTACTACGACTAAGCAAAAGCCTGTCCTCGTTTGCGAGTAACCGCGCGCATGGGCGAGGGAGAAGGCGTGTAGTAAAATCAAGCTTCTCCTCATTCTACGAGTTGACGCGACACATCATAACACTAGCCCCACATGCTTGCCTCTAAACTTGGCTGAAAGACCCGCAGTGTACAATATATTTGCTGCAACCTCTAACATTTACGCACCACAAATTAAAATATATGTGGCCGTATGCATCGTTCTGATGCAGAGGCCGGGGAGTCCCCCCTTTTTGAAAGAAACACAAATTAAAATATATATTCCTGTCTTGACCAGATGAGCGTGCGAACTACAATCACCAGGGTGACAGGTAGGGCCAGAAGACTATTTTAATTAAAAAAAACTTCGAGATGGCCACATAGCATGGAGCCAACCCCAACGATTTTAAGCTTACAGGCACGGTACACGCTATCTAGACTACTCTACACATGAAATTGCCACGCGAGCATCCGGGCTGCGCTTGGCTCTTCGCCTCTTCGGGAAGTCGAACAATGATGGTGTACTACTGCACTGGAGGAGTACTACAGTACGCTTCTGGCCATCTGGCACCGATTGAACTGCTGCATGTCCACCGCGTGCCGGAGGGAGAGCGTGTAGCGAAAGCTTCTCCTAGTCTTGCCAGCAACCACGCTCATGGGCGAGGGAGGTACGCTCCTGTCTTTGCGTGTATGACAGGTGGGCCCGATAGGTGTGTGGCCAACCTGGCATACAGCCAAAGGCAGGTGCAGTTAAGTCCGCGAGGGAGAGGATAATCAAACTTCTCGTTGATGTACGAGTTGACGCGACACATCAATGCACTGCACTCGATATATTTCAATAATTTGCGTTTACCGATGCATTAATTACAACGCATGCATGCATGTCGTGACTCTTCTTTTGATAGTACTTGCATGTGTTGATTTAATGCACCTTGAAGGATGGTTGTGCACGAGGAGGGCGAGATCGAACAGGACCCGATGATGGAGCTCTCTAAGGTCTCGATGGACCTCATCGTGCTCCACTTCCCCTTGTGCCTCCGCCCCTTGACGCCTCCAGTGTATGAGGTTCGAATACACCTCGTCCGTTCGACTGATTGAGCAAGGTGCAGGTTTCTTGATTGATGTGTTGTTGGATTGATTTCTGCAGTGCTAGGGAGGGCACCTGTCCTGCGTGGACTGCCGCGTCGAGCGCCCCGGGAACCAACGGCAGTGCCAGAAGTGCAAGCGCGGCGGTGGCTTCGACGTGCGGAACACGGCGGTGGACTCCGTCCTTTCGTCGGTGAGGGTGGACTACCCGCACGAAGGCTGTGGGCTCTACGTCACTTACCACAAGCTTGCCGATCACTAGAGCGTGTGCTCGCTCACGCCCTGCAAATGCCCCGTGCCCGTCTGCGGCTACGAAGGCCTACCGCCGGTGCTCTACCACCACATCAGCACCGCGCATCCAATGCCCGTGCACAGGATCCAGTACGGCAAGGTGCTCCAGCTGCAAGTGCCACTGTCGGAGCCACGGCTCTTGCTGTTCATGGAGGAGGACCGCCGTGCATTTTTCTTGGTCAGTGGCGTGCTCGACATCGGCGCGCCTATCGCCGTGTCGGTCGTCTGGATCAGAGCGGGTGCGTCCCCACTGCCGCACTACTTGGCCAAGCTGTGGGCGAACGGCCCGCCGGGGGAGCCCAAAAGCACGACTGACGCCATCAAGGTGGAAATGGAGGTGACAAGCAGCAAGGATCCCAGCGACGTCGACGTGCAGGAGCTGACCTTCTTGACAGTTCCGCCCAAGCTGCTAGTCGGGGCTAAGCTTGTGTCCCTCCACATTCAGATTGACAAGCTCACGTCCTAAATGTTTCGACAGTGCCTTCTGTTTATATTAGTAATATGCTAATATAGGGATTACCTTGGTCTACTTTAGCTTAAGAAATGGTGGTTTTTGGTGGCGCTGCAGCAATTACTTCGACATCAGATCAGTAATTTCCAACAGTCGAACGAATATTTTGTGTCTGTTGGATATAAAGTTCCTTTGGGTAAGAGTACTACTTGTCATCAAAATGGATAAAAGGAGATGTATGTAGACGTATTTTAGCTCTAGACACATCCCTTTTTATCCATTTTTGATGACAAGCACTCCCTTCGTTCCACAATAGACATGCCATCCATTTGTCAAAATATAGATGTATCTAGACATGTTTTAGTATATAGGTACATCCATGATAGAGCCAATCGGATGGTTGAGAACACTACAATTCGTAGCTACATATGCGTGTGTGACTCCTAGATGCAGAGGCCGGGGGTCATCATCCTCCTTTTCGAGAAAAAACAGACGCATGTGTGAGAGGACGAGTGCGTGCGTGCACATCTTCTCTTCCTGTATAACGTACTAGTAAACTCAGAGTACAAGTTTTTGAGCTTGCGTCCCGTCACATTCCAAATTACTCCACGCTATATTGAATTGCAAACCTGTTCACACCGATCACAACCTAAACGGTTTCCCACTTAGGAGCGTATTAGTACCGCTCTAGTATATTGAATTCCAAACCTGTTCACACCGGTCACAACCTAAACGGTTTCCCACTTAGGAGCGTATTAGTACTTGGTTATAAATACTAGTATGCCAAGATGACTGCACATTCCTCCTCAACTCCTCATCCACAAAAACAAAAAGTCATTCAGGATCCTTCCCTTGCGTCTGCCATGGCCAGCGTGAGTTCTGGGTCGAGAGATTGCTACCAGGGAGAGGCGAGCATGGAAGCAGAAGCACGAGAGATGTCCCACCTCGCTGCGAGAGCAGCCGACATGTCCCGCCGCACGGAAGTAGCAGCACAGAGGTCCCACCGTGCCGCTGAAGCAGCACGGAGGTCCCGCCACGTCGTCGATGCAGTAGACTGGTCCAGCCACGCCGCGAAAGCAGCAGAGATGTCCCACCGCGCCGCGACGGCTTGGGAAAATTTCTCGCGGGCAGGCGACGACTGTTACAGGCGCATGCATGCGATCGTCCATAGCCAGATGGATCAGATCTCCGGCTTGGCGAGGTTGCAGGACGACGTGAAAGCCTCGTTTGAACAGGCTACCAGCGTCATCCGGCAACTAAGGGAGGGCAATGAGAGGCTCCGAGCCGAGCGCGACTTGCTGAGGGAGAAGATCGTCCGAAGTGCAGACCAGCAGGAGGAGACCAGTGCCTTGTTGAAGACGACCGGCGTCATCGTCAAGAAACTTATGGACGAGAATGACATGCTCCGCAACGAGCACCAAAGGCTGGTGGAGGAATCCATGGATGTTCTCAAGCAGCGTCTTGAGGACAAGAAAGAGCTCATCGCCGCTGCCGCGGACACTAGTTCCCGCGGCCTGCAGCAACACATCAAGAAAGTAGAGATCAGCGAGCCAGATCCTTGTCTTCCTTCTTCTTTTGCCCTTGTGTATTTTGGGCGTAGCCGCATGTGGCTTTTTAATTATCTTTCTAATTATGTAAGAAAATTAATCGCCCTTATCTTTCTGTGGAAGATCGATGTTGCAAGGCTGGAATGAAGAAAACTCTTGCTGTGGTGACCCTGGCATTGCTGTTCTTGTAGTTGCTGCTAGGCTTCCTTCAGTTTCCTGGTTTCTTTTGATGTAATAATCGGTTTAGGATGTCAATTGTGTTGTCGGTTGTGAAATGTTGGGTTCTAGCGCGGATGTTTGGCCTTTGTTGGCCTCTTGGGATGTTGCGATTTCAATCTGGTACTTTTAGTCCTTCGTGTTAGGCTGGAGTTGTGCTGAACTTCTTGTGAATTGTGGTGGTTTTTAGTAATGAAAATCGGAAGGGGCAAGCCCTTCTTTGATCAAAAAAAATCGTCCTTATATATTCATCAGTCTTGCTATAAGTCGCAGTAGATGCTATATAGGACCGTCGGATCTTACATCAAGATCCGTGCTGTCAGATTTTCTTTTTTCTCTCTTAAATCTCAGTCGAGTGAGACATAGCCACGCCATTAAACAGAGGCTCAGGCGCCATTAATGGAGACCTTGGGAGAGAGGTGGACGGCAGATGGACGTCAAAGGGCTCTCCTCCCGATAAGCACGCGCAGGGGTCTGATCGCACGCCTCTCGTACTCAAATAGCTACCCTGCACGGCGCCTCCTAGCTAATAAAAAATGGGGATGCGTGGCGGCACGTAAATGGTACTAGTAAGTAGAACGCCCACGGTTTCAATAATACTTGTGTTTCCGATTGTAACGTGACAGCACTTGTTCCAAAATGACTTTGTTGATTGTTAATGTGTGCGCCTTCAGGCAGTGGAGAAATGGTTTTGTCCAGGACATTTCTCTTTTGGCTCACAGAATCAAGACAAGACACAGGGAGGCTTTGGTTAAATGGATTGATTTCTTGCCTCCTTGAGAGGCTAACACTTTTTTTAGGATTAGTTAGATCTTTCTTTCTCTGCTTAGAATAGGTTGTACAGATCTTTTTGTCCTTTTCTTTTTGTTTTGTTCCTTTTCTTAAGGAACTTTTTTCTGTACTTGTTGTTTAAAGTTTTAATAAAATGCTGTGGGGTGTAAGCCCTGCAGTCTTCAATCAAAAAAAATGTGTGCGCCTTCGCAAATCGGACTGCAAATTTACCACAGCATGTTGGTGCCATGTCATGGCACCAAGCCAAGTTTCATTATTTTCATGCGTGTTTTGGATTTACAGGAATTAAAAAACTAAGTTTCTCAATGTTTCCAACCCAGCCACGACGCCCAGAATTTTGAATTTCATTCCCATTTCTTGCATGGAACCTAGAAATTTACCCGAGGACACACATGTGATTTTTCAACCAACTTTGGTGCACTGGAACATGTGCTTGTATTTCAAATTTGAATTATGCACAAAAAGGTGACACGTTCCCTCCCAGAACCACGAGCCTTCTTGAGAGAAGCTCCGATTTGCAAGAAGCTTATACCAAAATTTGTTCCTATTCGGCCAATTTTTTTACCACGGCATGGTACTACCATTACATGACACCATGCCAAGTTTCATGATTTTAAAACCAAGTTTCTCAATGTTCTTGACCGAGCCACGATGCCCAGATGTTTGAATCTTATTCTCATTTTTTGCATGGGAGTAGAAATTCACCCGAGGACACAAATGTGATTTTCAACCAACTTTCGTGCACGGGAGCACATGCTTGTAGTTCAAATTTGAATTATGCACATTAAATGACCAAAAAATCAATTAATGTGTAAATAAGGCCAAATGAAGCCGAAATAATTCCAAAATTTAATAGGGCACTCATGTAGTTCTATGTTGCCTTTGTAAATAAACTCAAGGGGGACAACGTATATCGTTTGGCACTCAAAGGTGACACGTTCCCTCTCAGAACCACGAGCCTTCTTGAGAGAAGCTTCGGTTTGCAAGAAGCTTATACCAAAATCTGTTCCTATTTGGCCATTTTTTTTACCACAACATGGTAGTACCATGACTTGACATCCATACCAAGTTTCATGATTTTCAGACGTGTTTTGGATTTACAAGAATTTTAGAACCAAGTTTCTCAATGTTCTCGGCTGAGCCACGATGCCCAGATGTTTTAATTTTATTCTCATTTCTTGCATGGGACCTAGAAATTCACCCGAGGACACAAATGTGATTTTTCAACCAACTTTGGTGCACGAGAGCATGTTCTTGTAGTTCAAATTTGACTTATGCACATTAAATGACCAGAAACTCAATTAATGTATAAAAAATGACAAACAAACCCGGAATAATTCCAAAATTTAACATGGCACTAATGTAGTTCTATGTTGCCTTTGTTAAGAAACTCAAGGGTGGGGGTGGCACGTTCCCTCTTAGAACCACGAGCTTCCAAATCGGCCCAATTTTTTACCACAACATGTTAGTGCCATGACATGACACCATGCCATGTTTCATTACATGAATTTAAAATCTAAGTTTCTCGATGTTCTCGGTAGAGTCATGACGCCCAGATGTTTGAATTTCATTCTCATTTCTTCCATGGGACCTAGAAATTCAACCAAGGACACACATGTGATTTTTCAACCCACTTTGGTGCACCGGAGCATGTGCATGCAATTCATATTTAGATTATGCACATTGAAAGTCCAGAAACTCAATTAATGTATGAAAAGGCCAAATGAACCCGAAATAATTCCAAAATTTAACAGGGGACTCATA
>NC_041389.1:458623805-458624863 GCF_002162155.2 Triticum dicoccoides
AGGAGGCAGCGTATATCGTTTCGCACATAAAGGTGACACGTTCCCTCTCGGAACCACGAGGCTTGTTGAGAGAATCTATGGTTTTGCAAGAGGCTTATACCAAAACTTGTCCCAATTCAGCCAAAAATTATACGTATGAAAACAGGGTTTAGATTATCCCGAACATCTCGCTACCTAGACCAATAATGTACTATGATTTGAATTCAACATAAAATGGATACAGATATTTGAATTGGAGAGCGTATGGTACATGTAGTTCATAGCGAAATATGATTACTGCTATATGCATGTCCTTTTGTTATCAAGATAATATTTAAATTATTGTATAACTTGACAACAATCGTATTCAAATAAGGAAAATTGATTCAAATTTAGTCCATATGGTAGACGACAATATATATGTTCACATGGTGGAGTAAAATGTTCATATATGATGGAAGATCAAAATGTATGACTACATCAATTATAAACCGCAAGGTCACCTAATCATATATTCAAATTGAACATAACGTGGATTCAAAAATTGAAATTCGAGATCATGGCATCTGTAATCATATAAAAAGGGACATTACTCTTTCTTTGGTGGGAATTGATTTGTTTTTTGTTGTTGTTGAGGGAAGTGCGAATAGATTTGGTACTGTGCAGGGTAATCATGTTCTCCCGATTTTTTTTACATTTTTCTTGTAGTTTTTTCAATGGCATCTATAGCAATATAGTAAAAGGGGACATGACTCTCTTGTGTCTTGTATGATTTTTTTACACGTTAAGTTTGTTCTGCCGAACAAGGAATCCGCACCTTGTTATCCCGAAATTTTCAAGCTCGAGTATCTTTTGTCTCACCTGCTTTGAAACTCCCGCTTCTTCAACCCGCACCGCGCCTTGTTATCCCGAAATTTGGACGCGCGCGAGAACTCCCTCCTCATCCGAAATCGCTCCCGCGGCCCAGACACGCGAAATCCCCCTTCTACCCCTCAGCCGGAAATGAAGCTCCACATCGCGGTGTCAAAACCGGTGGGGGTATGCTGGTAACTTACCCTACATTTCAGACAAGCGCGTCC
>NC_041389.1:458625040-458742220 GCF_002162155.2 Triticum dicoccoides
AGGCCTCCAAAACCCGCGAAACCCCACGCTCCTCCGTCGGCCTCCCGACCGCCGCCCAGCCGGAGACTCTTCCCCGACTACGTCGTCCACCGCAACAGCTCGCCGTCCCTCATCCACCGCACCGGATGAGGATCCGTTGTCGATCTCGTCGTCCCACCGGATCAGCCGCCCCGTCCTCCACCTCCAAGGAGCTGCCCCAACGTTTGCCTCGTCTATCGCGCCACCTCAATCCCCACAGCGCCGTCTTGACCTACCCCACCGGAACTGCAGCACCCTCACCTATTCCTCCGATGAAGCCGAGGCCAACTCGGTGCCACCAAGGAGGTTCTGCACTCACCACTGCATTTTATTTTTTATTCGATCTCACGGGGCTGCTGGTGCTCGATACCAAGCAGACATGGCGTCTCCATCGACGGCGCCGTCGCCGGCCACATCATCCACGGCGTCTCTCCCCCATGTCGTTGCTTCCTCGGCGGCGACTTCCACAACGGCACTAGCTGCAGCTGCTCCGGCTCTCGCTCGCGCTGCGGCTCTGTTCTTGCTGTCGGTCGCGCTGCTGCAGCTCCTGCTTTCGTTCATGCTGCTGCTCTGCTCTTGCTCTCGCTTGCGCTGCTGCTGCACGACCTTCGGCAGCTACAGGAGTTACTGCTTTAGCACTCGCTCGCGGTGCTACTGCACGACTTGCTCTCTACTAGTGCATTCCCTGCTCGAGCGTCTGCTGATTTAGATCACTGCTTCTCTGCTACTAGTGCTCGAACACCCTAAACATCTATTGCAATGCTCTATTACTAGTTCAATCAGTTTCGACAGTAAAATTCAGTTTTGACTATGAAGTTCATTTTCTTCAGTTAAGTTCAGAGTGAACAGTACTTACAGCATCTATCGGAGCGGCTGTGGCGCGGCTGATGCTTTTTACATCTAGCACTTTTTGGTGATGTATTTTACATCATCTATTGCAGGTGATATTAGGGTCCCACTTCAGATTAAAGTTGTTTGTCTTGTCATGCTTCAGCCTCGTCGCCGTACACCTTAGCGGAGCTGCTCCAACGACGAAACCGTCCATCACGGTGGAGAGGTATCCTCGGTGCCGTTTCCAGAGGCCTTGGATCTTCTTCCCCGCATCCGACAGTCACACCAGCATCATCACCATCCTCCACGTCCAACCCAATGATGCTGAGGTCCACAAGGCTATGCCAAAGAGGTTGTACACTCGTCGCATCACTTTGTTTCTCCATTCCTCTGTTCTTCCAATTCATGTGAGCCAAACACCCAGGTTGACTGAAATCCTATGTTTCCAAATGCTCTGTTTTGCACGTGCATTCCTATCCTATTCCTGTGTTTTTCCTGTCCCTGCGTTTATAGAATCCTCCAATTCTAAGGAGCCCTTACAGATTTACTTCATTTTCAGATTGGCGTCAAAGAAAACTCTGTGCGTTATGTCCTGCTCCTGCTGTGCCGTCATCCACCCCACCTGAGGTGCACCATCGACAAAAGCGTTCACTGCAGCAGAGATCCCCCCTGCAGACTTTCTTTTGCTGCCTCAGATCATCTTCCCCATTGCCGGCAGCCACGCCAACTGCATTACCATCATCGACTGAGCAGATGAACCTGAGGACTAGACAGTTCCAGAAGAGAGGTCGCAGTCTTTCGTGTTTGCTTACGTTATACATCGGTTATTATTACCTGCTACTTTATCGTTCAATCTTGTGTTTTGAATTGCTCATGGGTCTCATATCGAGCCAGCAACGAATAGTATCTATCTACTCTCTGGTTCATCTGGGGTCTTCTATGTGGTTCATGTTGGGTGGGCAACAAACAATAGATGATCCATTGTATATCTTTTTAAAATGAAGCTATAATCTACCTACTATCATTAGTTTTGGATCCATCCACTCGTTTTCTACCATCAGTCTTGATTTTTGCATGCACCCCTTAGGCCTTACAAAATCTAACTATTCTTTTTATTATGCATGTCAGATATTGTACACAATCGTACTGAACATGTAGAGAAAAAGAGAACACTGTTGCGTGCGAATATATGTCATGGAGACGCTGCTCCATGGTGGGTGAAGTGCCCCCCTCCCCTCTCCTGCATTTCCAGATTGTATTCCAGAGGAAGATAACTGTTCAGATGGAGATTGAGAAGGAGCCGACCATGCCTGTTTACCACCTGAGGTGTTTGCTCTAACCTGGCATGCTGATGTTGGTCATGTCATGCATATGGCGCCTTGCATTGCTTACATTATACATCTTATACGTCATCAGCTTAGTTTAGATTTGCTTTGTGTGAATGTCACCTGTTTGGTTTCTATATCATACTCCCACCATTCCTAAATATTTGTCTTTTTAGAGATTTCAACAAGTGACTACATACGGAACAAAATGAGTGAATCTACACTCTAAAATATGTCTATATACATCCGTATGTGGTAGTCCATTTGAAATCTCTAAAAAAGACAAATATTTAGGAACGAAGCGAGTATATGGGAATTATGCAATGCCATCTTCTTTAGCCAGGCATCATATACGTGAATCATGCAATGCCATCCTGTTAAGCCAGTCATCGTATATGTGAATTGTATCGTGCCATATCTTTTTCCATAATGTGCTCCATTTGTCAGCAATGTTTATACATTCATCTACTCTTCCTGTGCATCAGCCATTTAAGTCGGTCATGGGAAAATCTGGAGTGAAAACAAGGTCTTCTGAGCAGTCAGTGCTACCTGTCGATGCAGATTTCTTGCTGGTTACAGATAGCTCCTCAGAGGAGGATTCAGAGAGAGATGACCAGTCGTATTCCCCCCCTGAGGTGCATGCTCTAACTTGGCTGGGTTATATTGCTCATATCATGCATATGGTGTATTGCATTGCCATGCCATCTGCTTAGATTAGACATGCTTTGTGTGAATGTCTCCTATTTGCTTTCTATATCAGATATGTGAATTATGCAATGCCATGTTTTTCAGCCAGTTATCATATATGTGAATTATGCACCGCCATGGAGCCAGGCATCATATATGTGAATTATCTCATGCCATCTTTTTTTTCATTACGTATTCCATTTGTCAACAATCTGTGTATATTGAACTACTCTTCATGTGTATCAGCCATTTGAGCCGGTTATGGAAAAATCTGGAGTGAAAACAAAGTCTTCAGAGCAGGCAATGGTACCTGTTGAAGCATATATCTCGATGGTTACAGGGAGCTCCTCAGAGGAGGATTCAGAGACAGATGACCAGTCATATATCCCACCTGAGGTGTATGCTCTAAGTTGCAATGTTTATATTTCTCATATGATGCATATGGTGTCTTGCATTGCTTAGTTTATACATCATATGCACAATATTGAATTCTATCTGCTTAGTTTAGAGATCATACATGCGAGTGCCAGCTGCTTAGTATATGAATGAATTATGTCAATTATATCATGCCATCATGTATACTTAGACAACATGTATGTGAATTATTTCATCCCAACCTATTTTAGAAAGACATCATATAGTTTTGTCATGTCATCATGTTTAGGTACTCATCATTTGTTGAATTATGTCATTATATCCTGTTAACTTATCCATCATATATCTGAAACTGTGTCATGCTATCCTGTTTAGTTAGGCATCATATATGTGAAATTGTGTCATGCTGTCCTGTTTGGTTAGACAACATATATGAGAATTACCACATCTGTCTATCATACAATGTTTGTACGTTCAATTTCTTTTCTTGTTTGTTAGCCATTTGAATTGGAGGGGGTGATGGCAGTATCTAAGCGAGCAAAAACATGTTCTTCACAAAAGACAGTGCTACCCGTCGACGCAGATAGAACCATGGTTGTACTAGCCCACAAACTAGCCCCACCACACATAATCGAGACTCCTCCAGATTGCACACTTACACCGTTGGGCAGAGAACCAGCTACAACCCATTTAACCGCAACCCCAATGGATAGTAACCCACTTATAGTTGACAAAGCACCATGTCCACCACAGAGTACCCCCACACGAGCAGTTTATAAAGCTACTGCAGTGCCCAAAGCACGAAGACCACCACAGCTAACCCAAACTCCACGTTTAAAGCAGAAGAGCAATTGTTCTTAGTTCAGATTCCGTAGCTATGGTCCATACTCCTTTGCTGTTGCATCACTGTATTTACTCATACCAACTACTTTCGAATTTGAAGGATCCAATTGAAACTCCAATGGCGCAACAGGTATGTTTTAAACCTATTTCTTTAACTGGATTGCTGTTCTAACTTCTTACTCTATGTTGATTTCAGTTTAAGTTGTATAAACAGTTATGTTCTCATGTGATGCACATTACAAGTGCTGCCAATGCTGTGTAGTTTCTCACACTTATATTCTGTCTATGCTGTTGTGTCTTAAAAATATATGAGTTGAACTGTGTCTCTATCTTGATTAGGGAACATAAACTAGAATGATATGGACAATACAGTGACCATAGTACATAGATATATGTTTGTTTCATGTTGTTATCCTATCCACCTTACTACTGAACCGGTTTACCAAAATGAGTTTGGTATACTACAAGCTAAACCTGTGATGTGTCTGCTTGTTTCTCTTGTAGTATGGAAATAGAATATTGGAGAAGAGCACCCCACTATGCAATGGTAGAGAAAGTAATGCAGATAAGGTTCAAGATAGTGAGACAACCCTATTGGTCTCCAAGAAAGGTGATAAAACGATGTTGTAGACAGTGAGAAAACCCCACAGTCCAGCGTTGATGTAGTGTTCGAGTTAATGGCCAATACCGCTGGCACAAGCTCTTCGAACTCGCTACCTGAATCACTTCGGCTTCTTCAGTCTCAGCTACAAGCTGAAAGGCATCAGTCATCTGTGCTGCGGCAAGAAGCCGAAGGACTGAGGAAGTCCCTGCAGAGTTCAGATGCGTACTTTCTTGTGCAACAGCAAGCGCTGGAGGATTTAAGCGCCAAACAAGAGAAAGTTAATAAGCTTGCTAAGCATCTTGCCAGCATTATGGGTACCCAGGATATTGTTTCTTGAACTCTTCTGAAGTGGTTTTAGTTTTGGACTTGTTTTGCTGCGGCGTTTATACGCTGCTGCGTTCCCTATATTTGCACTGGTGGTGAACTTTGATGCCCAGTGGATGTAATATGTGTAATTGCCGTGATAGCCTAGCATAAGTTGCTTGCTTATTTATCTCCTTGTTGTCTTGTTTATTTGTTTGCTTGTAGTCAGTGCAGTTCTTTTTCCACGGTTTGCTAGTGGCTGCAATAACCTATTTTTTAAAACTAGGCCACAATAACCATGGGCTAATATTTACTGTAGTGACACTGGGCCTCCTACGGGCCATAGAAACAGTGGGCCTTCTATGGGCCGTAGAAACAGTAGGCCTTCTATGGGCCGTAGAAACATTGGGCCTTCTACGGGCCGTAGAAACAATGGGCCTTCTACGGGCCCTATCATCAATGGGCCTTATACGGGCCGTATGATCGATTGGCCAAACATGGACCAATAACAGGCCGCATTATGGTCGTAAACGGGCTAGAGTTGGAATCGTCCGTTCATGGGCCGACCATAATGGGCCATCGTTAATAGGTTGTATTTGATGACGCTATGAAAACGGTCCAATGTATTAACGGACCACAAACGGGCCTACTGTAACCACGGGCTGAATTTGGCCCACAAGCAGAAAATTACAGTAACGGGCCGTAAGTAAATGAATGCTCGAAATGAGACCAAGAATAAATGGGCTCTGAGAAGGACGAAAGATAACATGGGCTGGAAACGACCCAACTGAATAACGGGCCATTAATGGGTATAAAGTGATACACTGTTCATTACGGGCCAGTTTCACCACGGGCCATTAATGGGTCTAAAGTGATACACTGTTCATTGCGGGCCAGTTTCACCATGGGCCGTTAATAGGCCAAGAGTTACATAGGGCCTCATATGGGCCAAAAGACGTCATGGGCCATACATGGGACAGAAGTGAAAACGGGCTGGAATCATATTGGATGGCCCAGATGACGCTACTGGGCCTAATTCGGGTAGGGTGTAATGGGCCTTGGGTTAGCGGGCTGTAAATGGGCTATATGCGTACAGGCCGTTAACAGGCTTTCCATGGGCTGGCCGGTCACCTTTTGACCAAGTCAAACAGGCTGGCCTTTTCACAGGAATGGGCCTCTGTTGGGCCGGGCCACGTGTCGACGTATCATAGGCGCCTTCTGTCCAATGAGTGGATGACATCTGTCCCAACGGTGAGCCGACACGTGTCTCCTCCAGCCAATGATGATTTTACACGTGGAAAATCCCCACTGGTCGGGGCTGTTAACGGGTTATAGGATCCAAAAGCCGAACCGATAGCTTAACGGCGTTCCATTATGGTGGATGCCACGTGTCAGTCACCCTTGACGAAAGCACTTCTGTGACATGCGATTTATCGTCATGGAAGTGGACACTTCCGTGATGATAATTTTGGTAATGTCATGGAACACTTCTACGACAGCACAGGTATGACTATATTGATTCTGTCATAAATTTGTCATGGATGTACATGCATGACAAAAAACGCGACCTACTGTGACAAACACGTATCATCACGGAAGTGTATTTTTTTTGTAGTGTTGTGGCTTTGCATATCATTAGCATCATGTATATTCAAGGAATTCAAACTAACAAGATTCCAATCATGCTCATCATACAAAGATCTAGTACCAAACATTTTAATGCATTCTTCTTCTAGCAACTGAGCACAATTTTCCTTTCCATCATACTCACGAAAGATATTAAAAAGATGAAGCGTATGAGACAAGCTTAACTCCATTTTTTTGTAGTTTTTCTTTTATAAACTAAACTAGTGATAAAACAAGAAACAAAAAGATTCAATTGCAAGATCTAAAGATATACCTTCAAGCACTCACCTCCCCGGCAATGGCGCTAGAAAAGATCTTAGTTGACGAGTTGTGAGTGCCGCTTACCTAGCCTCCCCGGCAACAGCGCCAGAAAAGAGCTTGATGTCTACTACACAACCTTCTTCTTGTAGACGTTGTTGGGCCTACAAGTGCACAGGTTTGTAGGACAGTAGCAAATTTCCCTCAAGTGGATGGCCTAAGGTTTATCAATTCGTGGGAGGCGTAGGATGAAGATGGTCTCTCTCAAACAACCCTGCAACCAAATAACAGAAAGTCTCTTGTGTCCCCAACACACCCAATACAATGGCAAATTGTATAGGTGCACTAGTTCGGCGAAGAAACGGTGATAAGAGTGCAATATGGATGGTAGATATAGGTATTTGTAATCTGAAAATATAAAAACAGCAAGGTAACTAATGATAAAAGTGCGCGTAAACGGTATTGCAATGGTAGGAAACAAGGCATAGGGTTCATAATTTCACTAGTGCAAGTTCTATCAACAATAATAACATACCCGGATCATATAACTATCCCTCAACACGCAACAAAGAGTCACTCCAAAGCCACTAATAGCGGAGAACAAACAAAGAGATTATGGTAGGGTACGAAACCACCTCAAAGTTATTCTTTTGGATCGATCTATTCAAGAGTTCATAGTAAAATAACATGAAGCTATTCTTTCCATTCCATCTATCATAGAGTTCGTACTAGAATAACACCTTAAGACACAAATCAACCAAAACCCTAATGTCACCTAGATACTCCATTGTCACCTCAAGTATCCGTGGGCATGATTATACGATATACATCACACAATCTTAGATTCATCTATTCAACCAACAAAAAGTACTTCAAAGAGTGCCCCAAAGTTTCTACCGGAGAGTCAAGACGAAAACGTGTGCCAACCCCTATGCATAGGTTCATGGGCGGAACCCGCAAGTTGATCACCAAAACATACATCAAGTGGATCACATGATATCCCATTGTCACCACAGATAAGCACGGCAAGACATACATCAAGTGTTCTCAAATCCTTAAATACTCAATCCGACAAGATAACTTCAAGAGGAAAACTCAATTCATCACAAGAGAGTAGAGGGGGAGAAACATCATAAGATCCAACTATAATAGCAAAGCTCGCGATACATCAAGATCGTGCCATAGAGAGAACACGAGAGAGAGATCAAACACATATCTACTGGTACATACCCTCAGCCCCGAGGGTGAACTACTCCCTCCTCGTCATGGAGAGCGCCGGGATGATGAAGATGGCCACCGGTGAGGGATCCCTCCTCCGGCAGGGTGCCGGAACGTCCTCCCGAGAGGTCTTCTTCTGCAGCTTTGGTGGTGCTGGCGCTTCTTCAGAGTCAGCGTCATCAGCAGATTGATCCATCGAGGCCCTCTGAGCAACTATATGAGAGAGAAGGCCATCAAAGTGATGGAAATATGCCCTAGAGGCAATAATAACGTTGTTATTTATATTTCCTTCTATCATGATAAATGTTTATTATTCATGCTAGAATTGTATTAACCAGAAACTTAGTACATGTGTGAATACATAGACAAACAAAGTGTCACTACTATGCCTCTACTTGACTAGCTCGTTGAATCAAAGATGGTTAAGTTTCCTAACCATAGACATGAGTTGTCATTTGATTAACGGGATCACATCATTAGAGAATGATGTGATTGACTTGACCCATTCCGTTAGCTTAGCATTTGATCGTTTAGTATATTGCTATGGCTTTGTTCATGACTTATACATGTTCCTATGACTATGAGATTATGCAACTCCCGAATACCGGAGGAACACTTTGTGTGCTACCAAACGTCACAACATAACAGGGTGATTATAAAGGTGCTCTACATGTGTCTCCGATGGTACTTGTTGAGTTGGCTGAGATCGAGATTAGGATTTGTCACTCTTATTATCGGAGAGGTATCTTGGGCCCTCTCGGTAATGCACATAAATATAAGTTGTCGGTGTTCCGGGAACGGGGGTCCCCAGACTTGCCTGCCTGCGGCCTGCGGTGTGGCTCAAGTGGGGGCCCAGTACAGCCCAGCTTCATCAGCTCTAGCTCAAGACCCTCGCGAGGGGCCATGCCTCGCGGGGCGGACGACAGGAGTTTACTTAGGAAGTAGCCTCATCAGGCGGGCTCGCGAGGAGGTGGAGAGATCAAGGCAGGGTACCTCGCGAGGTGCCCGTGACGCAAGCCATGATGATTGAGACCAGGCGGGTGTCGGCCTGTGTAGTGTCCTTGTTTCCCCTTCGGTGCAAAGGGGGCAAGCACAGGCCAAGGCATTAGGCAAAGGTTACCGTTTTGGTGCAACAAGACCAAGACCAGCAGAACGGCAGGATGGAGGTCACCATGGAGCCCAGGACGATGTCACCGTCAGAGTCTTTGGCAGTCGAAGACCAACTTTAGTCAGGATAAGTGTACTAGATGTTCCCCTTGAAAATGGCCAATTGTTGGCACCCTTCCCGCTCATTATTTGGGAAGAGGCCCAGGGATTCCCTCTATAAATAGAGCTAGCCACCACAGAGAGAGGGGAGGAGATTTCTGGTAGACTAGAGAGAGAGAAGCGACTGAACTCACCCAAGCAGTTCATCGCACCAGCTCAAGAACAGCACTTCGCGAGGCTGTTCTTCCTTTGTATTGTTCATCATTAGCCCCTGAGGCAATCCACCTCACCACACACTGGAGTAGGGTATTACACCACAATGGTGGCCTAAACCAGTATAAACCTCATGTCCCTTGCATGTTCTTCTTTCTAGCTTAGATTCCTTGCGAGGCTTCGAGATGTGAGTTGGTAGGGGAAAGATCTTCGTTCGCACCCTAGAGTTCGAACCTCAAGGGTCTGCCGGAACACGAAATCCGACATTTGGCGCGGCAGGTAGGGGTGCGCCAGAATCCTTCTTCCACCACCTCGCGTTCCGTCGTCTCACCGTTCTGATGTCAAGCGACCCGACTGCCAACGCCGACCGCTGGGTGGCGTGGCCCGCCTGCGCCGTGCCGCCGGCCCAGGGCGACCTCAACCTAGTGCCTCAGGCAGCTCGCGCTCCGCAGGGTGCTGCAGGGAGCGGGCGACGCGGCCAAATGCCGCATGCCCTCACATCGCGGCAGGTGCGGTCAGCAGCAAGAGCCTCAAGCCACGCCGCGGCCACAACGCCGCACACCCGGCAGGAGCAGGCGAACTCAAGGGCCGCGCTCACGGTGGCCCGAGAGCTGCTAAGGTGCCGGCTGCTGGAGGGCGGCCGCGACGTGTTGTTAGAGTGAGTGGCCGAGCTCCTGGACGCCGCCGCCTCGGGAGCACCTCCTTTCTGCGTCCAGCTGCCGCCCTAGATCCAGGGCAGGCCGTATGGCGGCCCCATACGCGCCCACGCAACTCCGAGCGGACTCCATGGCCTACTCAACGCCAACCCGGACGGCAGCACCAGGCGACAAGTCGCGCCGGCCCCATCTCCGGCCGGCGAAGGAGTGCACGCCGCGACCTTCGGCCTTGGCGGGCCACCACGCCACCACCCCCAAAACAGTGCTCCATGCCGGACTGCGTGGCGTATGGGGCACTACGGCGAGATCCATGGGGTGGTGGCCCCAGAAGCTTATGTGCCCCACATGGTGGATCAAGAGTGTGCACTGGAAGAAGACCATGGCTTGTTCCTCGGGCCAGGCTGGGGCGAGGAGGCGCCAGAGGCTGAGCTCTTTCAAGAACCCCAAGAGAGCCTCGACAACCGCGCTGGTGGAAGCAACTATCAGGTACCGCTAATTCCTCAGGAGCAAGCTTATGATAACTATGGGTCGCAGGAGGTACAGGTCACCGCAACAGATGGCTGCCCCAATGCTGCAGCCTCCTACCCCTCAGGAGGAGGGCACCGGGGGCTGCAGGAGTCTAATTTTTTTAAAATAATACATTTTTTTATTAATTTACAAAAATATTACGCTGATATAATATTTTTTGAAAATATTATCCAATTGGCCCACAGCAGGCCGACTGGTCCTAGTCGGCCCACAGCAGGCCGACTGGGTTTCTATCTGCTTGCTGCACGCCGATTGGGTTGTCGGCCACCGGATCCAAGTCCAGTCGGCCAACTGCCGGCCGATAAGGTCCAGTCGGCCTGCTGTGGGCCGACAAGAACTAATTGGCCAGCTGTGGGCCGACAGGGACTAATTGGCCTGCTATACACCGACTGGTGCATGCATACCACATTACTTTTTTTTTGACCCGTACGATTTTTTTTCAAAACTATGACATATTTTCCCGCCAGCTCATTCCCGCCACCCATTTCTCATCCACCTGTTTCCCGCCATATGTTCCCGCCAACTCTTTCCCGCCACTCGTTTCCCGCCATATGTTCCCGCCAACTCTTTCCCGCCACTCGTTTCCCGCCATATGTTCCCGCCAACTCTTTCCCGCCACTCGTTTCCCGCCAACTGTTGTCATTCTTTCCCGCCATTTTCTCCTCTCTACCTATAAAACCCCCTTCAGACGGAGGTGGATAAGCATTCCAGTGTAGTTTAGTTGAGATGTCCCATTATCCTTTCGATCGTAGTTTTCACCCTGGGATGAGCAGGACTCTTCTGAGCCTAGCTACCGATTTCAGGATGGACAATAGGATAGTTCCATGGGATGAACTCATCGGTAGTGACACCATAATGAATGAGTTGGCTCACCAATTACGTAGGTCTGGGTGGCCTGAAAGGACGTATGAAGAGGTACGCAAAGAACTTCTTGGGATACATGAAAGGTGGAAGAAGGTGGTGGTGCCGAAGAGTGAATCTTTCATAAGGCTTTCAGCAAATAATCTATTATTATGGATTGAGGAGAGCAAGGACGAAGATGATATCTTCATGCCACCGCTTCCGGGTTCTGCATCTTGGAAGGGCAAGAGTTCTTCATCGTCGAAGGGCAAGGTTTCTTCATCGTCGAAGGGCAAGAGTTCTTCATCGTCAAAGGGCAAGAGTTCTGCATCGATGGAGGATGACGATGATGACTTCATGTAGTTTTATGTTGCATGTTGTAAGTTCACTCGTACGTACCGTTTAATTTAGATGTAGTTCTATGTAGTTGTTTGTACTGTCTTGTTGTACGAGCATTCTGTTCTATCTAAATATGATGTTGTAGTTCGGATAACATAGTACTAAAATAGAGTAGGCATATGTCTCATACATAAGTACATAGTCATTTGTCTCATACATAGAATAGACATAAGTCTCACACATAAAGAGATGGTAATGTCTGTACTGATAGATAGAAGCGTCAGTGACGACGTCTGGCCTCGTCGGGAGGCGGATCTGGAATCGGTGTCCATCCCCATCTGTCAGGTGCCCTAATGGGACGCGGTGCAATCTCAGACTCTTCCTGGTCATGCTGTGTATCCTGTGTGGGGCCTGGTGGAGGAGTCGAAAACATGTTCATCCAGTGGGTGTGCTGTGACATCGGAGCCTGTATGTGATCCTCGGGATGATGATCACTCCCCCACGTATCATGTGATGCCGACATAGACGCATGATATCCATAGGCTCCTACACGACGGAACTTTAAGTCATGAAGTCTGATGCCGCCTGAACTAATATTGAAAACAATAAATATGAAGACACACACCTGCTGGCTGTGACGGTTGCTCTGGCTCAAACACAAAGCTCGACGAGGGACCGTGGTGCTGTGGCTATGGAGAAAACACGAAGCTCGACGTGGGACCATAGTGATGTGGATGCTGCCACGATGAACTGCCAGGTTGTTCAGGAGGGGGTGGCCTGGTCGTCGGCTGATGTGCTAGACGTGGACGTGGTTGATGTCGGTGCATGGAGGGACGCGGCTGCTGTGGTTGGTGCTGAACAACGCCGCTTCTCCGGGTGCACGTGATAGCCTCGTAGACAGCCCGTATTTTGTTCTGCATCCGTTCCAAGAAGGGTTGTATGACAGGACGGTGATGAAGAAGAGGTCCTGACGACAGTGATCGTCCAAAGGTGGTCACGTCGTTGTAGAGTTCGTTTGTCAAGGTAGCCTGCAAATTTTCAGGATGATTATTAAGTATGCATGCCAATGTATGTGACAACATTACTTAAAGAAAATATATCTTACCGCGTACTGCCTAGAGCCTGAAGTATCATAGCTCGGGTACGTATCCGACGGAGTAGGATTAGGTATCTCCTCTGGGTGAGAGTGCTCAACGATGCGTAACCGTGTTCCGCTCATGTAGCGCCGCAAATAGAGATTGAATTCATTGAGTTCAAAATTATTATCCTCGTTCCATAGATTTGTGTTTGTTGTCTCCCATTCTATAACATACGGCTCTAGTCTTACTAGCCACTCAGCAGTTGTCCTAGTCACGCCCTTCCTTGTTGTCCTAAAATTGTGGTGTGTGTTCAACAATTACCTAAAGCTTCAAATGGAGTACTATGAAAGATAATGCAACATTGAAAAACTGGTTAATACCTGTGGATGTGGTCTGGCACCGGGTTCTCTATAGGGGGAGGCAGCTCCAACTGCAGAAGACCAAATTGTCTCATAACCCTCTGTTGTGCCATCTCCTCAACGAAGACATCAAAGATGATCTTTGATTTTGTCATCCAGTAATCTCTGTCCCTTGTGCATAGCACGGACATACCACCAGGGTATCTCGCTTGTATGGCTGCTTCCGTATAGGGCTGCCAGATGACCCCGGTGTACGCATCGAACTGCTCGTTCAATGCTGTGTATGCTTTCCTGGTCTGATCACTAGCAAAGCGTCTCTGCAGAAAACAAAAGTTAGTATCCGCTAGCATCAAACTATCTCTTGTGCAGGAAAAAGTTGCATTAAACTACAACACGGTGCATACCTTGCGACGTGTCCAACACAGACCGAAAGTAGGCATGTCGATGCCATCAACATCAAACATGGCGTCTATAGGCTCATGAACACGTACATCTGGTCGCCCTATAGAGAACCTCTCCCACGACCACAGCTGTAGGAATAGAGGGCATCCAAGAAGGGCTGGCTTTTTTGATGTAAGCTGGCAAGACTGCCGAACCCCAACTCCTCTGTCTGATCTGATCCGCCGTCTGAGCGCTCGCTATCTCGAGTGCCATAGGGATGTAGAGCGCGCTAATAGTGGTGACATGGTTCTCTGTGAACATCACCTTCCCGAAAAGCCACATTAAGTAGGCCTCCAGGCTCCGAGTGATCTGTTCTGCAGTCAACGACGCCTGGAAGTTCTGGATCTGCATTAAGCAAAGAGAAAGTTTTAGTAAGCCGCAGTTATTTTTTATAAAACCGTATGCACGATAACTTGAAGATAAGAGGTAGGGCAAATTACCCGGAAATTGAGCAACCACGCATACGTAGGCCTGTGATGCTCCCATACCGGATCCGGAGCACCCGGAAAAACACCGTGAAAACGTTGTGTAAGAGCTTGCTCCCAACCAGCCGGTGCATCCAACGGTCCTATGGCATGACCTGCCAACGGTAGTCCGAGCAAAAGTGACACATCCTCAAGAGTAGGAGCCATCTCTCCCCATCGGAAGTGAAACGTGTGGGTCTCTGGCCTCCAACGGTCCACTAAGCAGCTCAGCAAGGACCCATCGATGGCGAGGCGTTTCTCACCCGGGATAGACTCAACCAGACGCGCGAAAGGTAAAAGGCCGGCCCATTTTAACCTTCATCAGAGAACATTTCAGTTAGTGTCTCCCATTAATATGCATGTCAGTGTGCAAATTAATAAAGCATGTACCGCTGTAGCCATACTGGGTGTATCCTCCAGTTTTCCTTAGGAGAGCGAGTGACCAGAGGCTCAAGCTTGCGCTCATACCATATCGCAGCACGATGAACCCTATCAATGTCCCGTTCAGCAACCACAGTCCCGACATTCCTGCACATAAAAAATTCAGAACATAGTGTCACACTTAATACAAATTCAGAACATAGTGTCACACTTAATAAAAATTTAGAACATAGTGTCACACTTAATACAAATTCAGAACATAGTGTCACACTTAATACAAATTCAGAACATAGTGCCACACTTAATACAAATTCAGAACATAGTGTCACACTTAATACAAATTCAGAACATAGTGCCACACTTAATACAAATTCAGAACATAGTGCCACACTTAATACAAATTCAGAACATAGTGCCACACTTAATACAAATTCAGAACATAGTACTGCAAGCTTAGGTTCTTCCTCTCCCTCTTACTCCTCTGTTTCCTCTACCTCCTCTTCGTCCCCGGTTGCCTCGACCACGCCCAGTGATGAAAGTGGGACAATTAGTGTCCCTATGGCCAAATTCATTGCATAGAATGCATTGCCTAGTCGGACCTCCTGCTTCAGATTCGTCCATATCATTCCGGATGCACTGACACTGCCGTCTGCCTCTACTTGTACGCATATGCTCTGGGTTTGGAATGTAACGCCTTTCAGCGGGGTTGACGGTGTTGAAATTACCCATTGATCGAAAACCCATCAGCTCACCAGTCCAGGTATTGAGGACAGACTCTTTCAGAAAATATGGAGACACAAACGATATTGCGTCCATTCCAAGCTGCCCGCAAGCAGCAAGTACATGTGAGCAAGGTAGGTGAAGCAATTTCGGTTTGTTGCATGTGCACTCACACGTTGGCCAGGCTTCATTACCAATTTTCACCTCATGCGTCCTCAACACATTTGCACATCCAAATTTGTTGTTGGCTAAGCAGACCTCAAACCTTCTTTCTTGATTACCGATGGCGACTACACTGTGTGACCTAGCTTTTTGCATCTTGTTGTCCATGTACTTTGTGAATCTTTCACAATACCGTGTATTCGGGTTGTTGAAGATATGTTGCTCTGCTTTTTGACGTCTATCTCTGAAATACTTGACGGTGCCATAGAAAATACCCTCAACGATGGCTGTAAGTGGCAATGCTCGGTTTCCTCTGAGGACAAAATTGTATGTTTCCGCGAGGTTCGTTGTCATGACACCGTACCTTGCTCCATGTGTGTCATGTAGCAAAGACCACCTCTCCAGAGGCTCATGCTCTATCCACTGCTCGAAGGTTTTAATCGACCTCCCAAGCCTTCTCCTAGTACCAGGTGGGTCAAAGCCTGGCAAGTCACATAGCCCAACAGGCTCCTCCTCCATGGCCGCTGTTCCTGTTGCCAACTGTGCAGCTACTACTTCAACATGTGCCCTCACCGCTGCATCTCTTGCAGCTTTCCTGTCCCTCACGTGTCTCTGCGTGCACACATTGAGTCTGTCGCGTATCAAATTGTACTTCCATAACTGGTTCTGCTTGTAGAGTTTTTTGAACAGATTCATCAGGTTCTTATTTCTGAACTGCGAGAAGAAATTAGCCCCCAGATGGCGCATGCACCAACGGCTCTGCAAGTCCTGCCATGGAACTTGTTCCTTAGGGCCTGGGTTTGTTAGTGTCCTGATCGCACTGAGTATACCTGCATGCCTGTCATGAAGGATGCACACATTGGGCTTCTCCTTCACAACTTATATTTTCAACTGCCTGAAGAACCATGTCCAACTTTCAATGTTCTCACTCTCCACAAAAGCAAATGCGAGTGGGACGACTTGATTTTGGCCGTCTTGACCTATGGCTGTCAAGATCTGACCCTTGTACTTGCCTGTGAGAAAATTACTGTCAACACATATCACCGGTCGGCAATGCCTGAAAGCTTCGATGCATACACCGAAAGATAAGAATAGGCGATGCAGCACCCTCACAGTTGGGAACTCTGGCATGAACATGTCTTGGATATCGATGTAGGTGCCTGGATTCCGCTGCTGCAGGGTGTGGAGGAGCTGGACAACAGAGTCATATGCATCAAAATAAGAACCAAATCTCCTCTCAAGCGCCGCATGCTTAGCCCTCCAAGCCTTTCCATAAGAAATTATGTACTTGAACCTGGCAAAGACTTTTGTCTGGACTGCCTTCACTTCCATAGCTTTGCCCTGCACTATCTCATCGTAAAACAACCGAGCTATAAGCGTGGATGAAAGGTTGGCATGATCTTGAGGGATGCAGGGAATAAGACAAGTGTGATTAACTAAGTCACTTATCACCCAACTTGTGCCATACTTGGGGAGAAAACCGTGCACCCTAGCGGGACAATCTGCATTCTTGCATACCATTGTCAAGAATTTCTGACTGGACACCTGAGTTGTGAAAACCCTTTGCGTGGACATTGCCCAATTAATTATTGCATCCTTCAAGGCTTGCTTGTTCGGATACATAGCACCCGTTGCAATATTGTTCTGATGATATTGCCAGGCTGAATCATGTCCATCATTCATGGTCATTGCAGATGAGAAGTCATGATTCCACCATGCAGGATTCGGGACCTCCGCTGCATTTTCTTCTTCATCTGACTCGCTAGAATCATCGGCATAACCCCTTTCAACATCAGTGTCTTCTTCTTCCGTCTGGTCCTGCATGTGCCCATCTACCTCGTCAGCGTCAACCTCGCCATTGTATTCACCATCGGCATTTCCCCCTTCTTCCTGACTATTCTGCCTTGGTTCGTAACCATAAGCATTTCCTCCTTCTACCTGACTGCTCTGTCCTTGTTCGTAACCATAAGCATTTCCTCCTTCTACCTGACTGCTCTGTCCTTGTTCGTAACCATCATCTCCAGCATTTGACATAGATAGCCGCCTGCCTACACTGCTCTGCCCAGGATTGTTGCCACCTTGGCCTTCATGTGCAGTGACCCCCTTCACGACGGGAAGCACTAAAGCAATAGGATTGCATCCCCTTCGTTCACAACCTTGTAACCACCGCACCCAATCGGAGTCTCGCTCTATTGGCCTCAAATAAAAGTAAATTATTGTACTTGACCGTGTCCACAATGCATGAACACTGACGGTGTGTGTTTCAGTATCAAGACCTAAACTTGCCGCAATCCATTCTTTCAACTGACTGACAGACCATGTTTGAGGTGCGCTCATTGGCACATCTATGTGAGTAAATTCACTCAGATCAGCTCCCATCTCAGTTGTTTGGACAGTACTAGGACCGTAGTAAAATCTGATGTTCACTACATCAGACATCTCGGCTCACCTATTTTTTTCACAACGAAATACAATTATTAAGCAACAACTTAAAATACCCGCACTAACAAATGTTGGGCACTACACATCCACATATTACCGGAGCAACTACAAATATTGACACTCCTAAATACAACACATCCACATATAGTCCAGAATATTACCGGAGCAACTACACATTTTTACACAACTAATTAGTTGACATCTAAATAAAATGCTCACCGGAACCGGAACGGGAAAATAAAATGCTCACCATGAAAGATTTTAATATTTCACTGACTGCCTATATTACAGATTTAACCGGAGCAACTACAAATATTGACAATGCTAAATAGTACACATCCATATATAGTCCAGAATATTACCGGAGCAACTACACATTTTTACAAAACTAAATAGTTGACATCTAAATAAAATGCTCACCGAAACCGGAACGGGAAAATAAAATGCTCACCACGACCACCTAAATATTTACGTTTACTACTCGAGCAAATAATATTCATATAGTCCGAAATATTACCGGAGCAACTACACATTTTTACGCAACCAATTAGTTGACATCTAAATAAAATGCTAACCGAAACAGGAAAATAAAATGCTCACCACGACCACCTAAATATTTACGTTTACTACTCGAGCAAATAACAATAATTGCATGCAACTTCAAAAATAAATGTTTGCTCAAATATACCCTTGAAGCATGCGCGAGAACGACGAACGGCGGCCTTCAATCACCGGAACCGGAGCCGGAAACTCCACCAAACTCCTGCAGCTTCAGCTCCACCACCACCTCCACCTCCACCACCGCCACAAACTCCACCTCTGCCTCCACAACCTCCACAAATCAGCTGAAAAAATGCTCCAACAAAATCTTCAGCACAACCACCACAAGCTACCCCATCAGTAGATCGAGGTGTCTTTTGGCTCCTCTAGCTAAGTAGAACCCATTCACGGTGCCAAATCCGCAAAAAAACGGGTCATTTTGGTGTATTAATTGGAGCTATTTCGTGTAAGAGAGAGGAGGAACCAAGAACAGAGAGATGCGCATGGTGGTGGGGAAAGGAAACGGGAAGGAGGAAGGAGAAAAGAGCCAGCGCTGGGGTCCACTCCCTATCGGCCAGCAGCTGGCCGATCGGTCGGCAGCTGGCCGACTGGGGCGCCCATGACCCAGCCCGCGCCGACAGCTCCCGGGGCGACGTGGCCCGGCTAATAGTCGGCCCACGCGTGGCCGATTGCCCACCTGTCGGCCTGCAGTTGGCCGAGAAGGCCCTGTCGGCCTGCAGCTGGCTGACTAGGCTCAGTCGGCCAGCTGCTGGCCGATTGGATAATATTTTCGAAAAATATTATGTCAGCGTAATATTTTTGTAAATTAATAAAAAATGTATTATTTAAAAAAAATTAGCCTGCAGGAGAGGGGCCGAGATCCGGGATCGCCCCCGCGGCGCTCAGAGCAAGGCGTTCTCAGGAGGTAGGCCCTCTGCCGGGGAGGTGCCTCAGGGCCTGCCCCCGGCAGAGGACCCGTGGTCCTCGGGGAACCGTTGGCAACCGCTCTACCCCATTGGCGTCATCCTTGGTCTCTGGTCGCCGTCAATGGTGGTAGAGTGTGGCGCAAGGAGGGGGCCTCGTTTGGCGATATGAAGCAAGGCCGGTACCTGTGAAGAAGGCCTAGTGCCTGAGAAGCTCGTCGCCTGTGACACTCTCACGTAATAGTGAGTGGGGTTGTACACGCCTCGGAGTCTCCGGAGAGTCGCCCTCGGGCCTCGAGGGCTCCCGCCCATGCCCAGTGGCAGCACTTAGCTCTGAGCTGGTGAGAAGACGTCGAAGACTAGACTAGGTGCCGGACGCAGCTTTTTTGCCTTTCGCCTTTTCTTATGTTGTCAAGGTTCTTTGATTCGAATTTAAGTTGGATTTGAGCTTAAGACTTGCGTGTGTTTGGGGAAGGGGTGTTTAGTCTCGTTCTGTCACGCCCAATATGCGATACTATCCTAAAGAGACTCGAAGGTCCCACCAAGGATAGAACCGCATATTGAAACGCTTTTGCAAGGTAGATATCATTACATCAACATTACATAATAGATGGGGATACATACAAGGCATACAAATGCCACAAGAGTACATCAATATAACATACATAAGATCAACATCCGGCTACGGATGAAACACAAACAGAAGCTCAAACAATATCCACCCTGCTAGCCCAGGCTGCCGACCTAGAACCTATCCCCTGATCGAAGAAGAAGCAGAAGAAGAACTCCAAAACAAGCAAACATCACTCTCGCATCATGATCATCACATAACCTATACCTGCAACCGTTGTCGTAGTAATCTGTGAGCCACGAGGACTCAGCAATCCCATTACCATGGGTATCAAGACTAGCAAAGCTTAAAGGGTAAGGAAGGGGTAAAGTGGTGAGGTTGCAGCAGCGACTAAGCATATATGGTGGCTAACATACGCAAATGAGAGCGAGAAGAGAAGCAAGCGGAATGGTCGTGAAAACTAGCAATGATCAAGAGGTGATCCTGAACTCCTACTTACGTCAAACATAACCCAAAAACTGTGTTCACTTCCCGGACTCCACTAAAAAGAGACTATCACGGCTACACACAGGGTTGATGCGTTTTAATTCGGATCTGGGGTCAAGTTATCTACAACCGAACATTAACAAATTCCCATCTGCCACATAACCGCAGGCATGGCTTTCGAAAGTTTATACCCTGCAGGGGTGTCCCAACTTAGCCCATGATAAGCTCTTGTGATCAACGAAGGATATTCCTTCTCCCAGGAAGACTCGATCAGTCTCGGAATCCCGGTTTACAAGACATGTCGACAATGGTAAAACAAGACCAGCAAAACCGCCCGAATGTGCCGACAAATCCTGATAGGAGCTGCACATATCTCGTTCTCAGGGCACACCGGATAAGCGAAGCGTACAGGTACCAACGTAACCCAAGTTGCCAAGGGACGGTCCCGCACGGTGCTCTAGTTTGGACCAACACTCGGAGGAGCACTGGCCCGGGGGGTAAATAAAGATGACCCTCGAGCTCTGGAAACCCAAGGGAAAAGGGGCTAGGTGAGGCAAATGGTAAAACCAAGGTTGGGCCTTGCTGGAGGAGTTTTATTCAAAGCGAACTGTCAAGGGGGTCCCATAAATCACCCAACCGCGTAAGGAACGCAAAATCCGAGAACATAACACCGGTATGACGGAAACTAGGGCGGCAAGAGTGGAACAAAACACCAGGCATAAGGCCGAGCCTTCCACCCTTTACCAAGTATATAGATGCATTAATTACATAAGAGATATTGTGATATCCCAACACAATCCTGTCCACCATGGAGCAATCTTCAACTTCACCTGCAACTAACAACGCTATAAGAGGGGCTGAGCAAAGCGGTAACATAGCCAAGCAATGGTTTGCTAGGAAGGGTGAAAAGGTTAGAGGCTGACATGGCAATTTGGGAGGCTTGAAGAACAAGTGATAGGTAGCGCAGCAAAGCAATAGAACGAAGTAACTAGCATAACAATGATAGTAGTGAGATCTAGGGTAGCGGTCATCTTGCCTGAAATCCCGCTAGGAAGAAGAACGAGTCCATGAAGAAGACGAACGGGAGTAGTCGAAAGAATCCTCACAATCGCAACATTACCAGAACTAAGAAGCAACACCGGAAAGAAACAAACAACATGGTAAATGCACAAGCATAAACATGGCATTATGCACAATGAAGTATGATGCATGTCCGGTTTAATAAGGCATGGCATGGCAAAGTGCAACAACCAATGCTACAAGTTAAGTGCAGCTCAATATGCAACGAGTTGCATATTGACAAAACACCACATTGACATATTTAGTTTAATCTCGTTTAAGCTACCAAGCAATGTTAAATGTTGTTAAACATGGCAAGAGGTCAAGCATAATTAAACTACCTACCTAGGCAAGTTTAAATGAGGCCGGAACAACAAACAACAATTCCAGAAAATTCCCATATGCATATTTTTGATTTGGTACTGTTCTGCCCTAAACCATATTTTATAGTGGTTAAACAGGAAAATTAAGTGCAACATGTTAATCTATGCATTTTTCCACCCCATTTACATATAAAGTTTATTTAAAACCGAGCTAAGGTTATTTAGTTATGAAATAAATCATTTTAACATGGCATTTAAGCAAAATTAAACAAACAGCAAGTTTAAACATATTTAACATGGATGAGAGTTGCAAATTATTAATCTACACAAAGTTCTAAGCATTTTACATGTTAAAATCATTTTAATCCGATGCACCATTTGTGAGTTATTAAATGCATGAAGTGCAAGGGTGACGCGGCAACTACAAGCGGATACGGGTTTTATGAAAACATGCGGATGCAAAGCGGATGATGCTATGAGATGAGATGCATGCCATGGCCAAAATGCAAAACGAAAGACAAAAACCCAACCACGGAGAAAATAATAAATTACATAGCCGGAAATGGCAAGAGTTGGAGTTACGAATATGGAAAGTTGTATCCGGGGTGTTACAACACTCCACCACTACAAGAGGATCTTGTCCCGAGATCTAGGATCGCACCGGAGAGAAAGAGAAGAGGTAAAACTAAGTTGCTTCTTCGACCAATGAGTGGAACCATGAACCTTGAGAGGTTGAGCAATTTAAAAGAAAGAGTACAACATAAATGAACGAGATTGCAACCAATTCGTTAGAAAAGAGGAACAAGGAACATTATGAGAATTTGAAGGTTGAAAGACATGGAAATAGGAGCTTCACGAACGAAAAGAATATGACCACCTCAGTATAATGAGATAGCCAAGGTACAAGAATGACAGAATTTGGACAGCACTCCGGTAGAAAAGAGAAGAAAACTTGATGAGATCAAAAGATATTGAAGATATGATACAACACTCTGGTTAAATGGATAAGCAAGAAAAGAACACGATCCTCACAAAACGAGGTGATGAGTGAAGAGCACAACATCACAATGCCTCCGGAAGAAAGAATAGAAGATAGATCATTGAAATAAAAGAATGGAGAAGAAAATGCCAACTTCTACCACAAATGAGCTTGGAAAGCACCCTTCCAAGAAGGTTATAACGGAGTTGTTGGAAAACCAACAACCAAAAGAAAAAGCTTGTAGTGGTCTTATGGAAACATCCGAACACTTGAGGTGAAATTCTGCCACTAACGAAAAATAATTGCTTGTTTGAGATCAAAGAAGAGATGAAAACTTCTTTAGCTGAGAGGATAGGAGAAAACTCGGATCATTGATAAGCACCACAAATAGCAACATTCCTTAGGGAAGGCTTTAGGTGAAATCTATACCAAGATAACTCCAAAGAAGAGATTGATGGATTTAAAATACCTCATTCTTGACAACATGTGAATCGCGAAACCTGAATGAAAATTGCCAAGAATGATATAGCACCACCTCAAAAGCTAAGGTAGAAAGAATTGCACTTCGAAATGCAAGAAGAAGAATACTTGAACGCCTCAAAACAAAACATGTGTTCAGCACCATGTTTAATTCTAGAGTATAGCTTGGCGGATCATAACTTCAAGAGAAATCTTGAAGAACAATTGAAGAATGAAAAGAATCCTTGACGAACCACCATGTAGAGCCTCCATGAAGAACTCCGGTAATAAAAGGATGATAAAAAGAAAGGGAAGTTGAAAACACAAGGTGAAGCCTTGCCATGATTTAGATGGAGCTTCGCGATGATATAACCGATAGAACTTGGAACTCCGAAAAGAAAAGATGATCTTAGAACCGAGAATTTATTCCTCGAGAACAAACTCCAAAGGAAACAATTAATCACTTGGGTGAAACAATAATAAGAATTATGTTATGCCTATCCTTCACCAATTTAAATTGATGACAAGCAACGGATTTGGCATACTACTTATTCTCGTAGAAAGGATTAAGAGGGATATAGCGTAAACTTGAGAAGGTATCGATGGAACCACCGGTGGGATTTGGAAACAACGAATGAATTGATATGATAACAAAGGAAGTGAAATGTCGAATGAACCACCGTAAAAATTGGAAAAGAGAGTAGCAAGGGCACAATTCACCGGAAAGAGTTTGAAAACGAATGAAGATACTTGAAGGGATTTATATACATGAGAATGAACAGAACATGAACTGATTAGAGGATATTTGAACGATGCACCGTTAAGATTTGGAGAACAAGAGTTGAAGGTTGAGAATGAGTAATATTCAGAAATGATGGCATTCGGATTATCGAGAAAGGAAGCAACTCTTGAAATGCATCGGATGGTTGAAAAGAATTCTCACAATCGAAAACAATTATGAGAGGATGACATCAAGCTTGAACTGCGCATCTTTGGAAGAACGGGTAAGGATTTAAGAGGATCTCTTCTTCAGTCTTCAGAATCCGAGAATGACGACGAGAAACACCACCATGAATTGTTGAGATACTCCGGAAGAATGAAAACCGAAAAGGTTGAGCCAACAATGAAAAGAATTTGAAAGCGATCTTGGATAAGGCATGTGACTGATGGGATCCATTCTTACGTCACACTTGAAAAGAATTTAAGAATAACTCCGAAATAATTAGAAGAGTCAGGTAAGATCCTGGGAAAAGACCTGTGGGTTAGGGCCCCCTCAAAAGAGAACACCGTTGAACAATTTTAAAGAGAGGTTGCACCGGTTAATTTAAATGGCTTGAATGAGATAACAACCTCGGAATAACTTGAACGGATTGAGAATGGAAACACGAATCTTCTGAGATATCTTCAACACTCCAGAACAAATGAATTGGAAGAAGTGAATGATTAAGAGGTGCATCGGCATGAGAAAGCATTAGAGACGAGGAAAGGAATATGATGAATATCAAAAGCTTGAATTGGATCCACCGGAGAAGAAACAACAATGAAGGATGATGAACTTGAAACTGTTGAGCGTCTTCATGGGAAATCGCCGGATAAGAACATTGAAAGAAAAGAATGAAGAGACTTCCCACAAATAAAAGGATACATGATTACGAAATCTGAGTCCTTGAAGAAAAAGGGTGGGAGGGCGGGAAAACAAAGGCAACTTGGGGACGGATGAAACGGATACCGTTGAGAAAACTTAGAATTGATCTCACAAATGTTGAAATGATCGGATCCACTTGAAGAGAAGCACACCGGTTGGAAAGAATTGACATGACAATCTCGATGATCAAAAGGATTAGTACTCCCTTAGAAATATGAGAACATCGCTTGAAAGGTATGGAATCAACACTTGACATCGAAGCAACTTGGATACCACAACAAAACAAAACAAGGATTGGCTTGCAAAATAAGCCGGAACAAATACATATGATAGAGATTTATACAATCCCATATCATGCATCTGTCGGAAAGATATTCTAAGAGCTACTTGAACTCACACCTATAAACTCCCAAAACTTTCTGGTTATACAATCTGGTGTTGGGGATACTGGGGAAGCAATATATCTCACCCAAACTAACAATCCCTACATCCAGCTGTATCCATCCGTCAACACATAACCAAGAAAACTTCGGAAATCGTGTACCTCAACCTTCGAAAAGCATCTGTTATACGAGCTATGGCAATACTCCCGAACTCCCCAGTACTGGGTGGTGTCGAGGTTATCTCACCAACAACAGCATAAAAGATATTTTCAATGTCGGCAAAACTCAGGTATTCCAGAACTGCAACGATAAAATTATGACGACAACACCTCGGAGCTCAACTCCCTGGGACACTGCCACAACCCCTAAATGTCAGGAGGCACCAAGAACAATGTTCTCGTCACAAAACCATCGGAACGATTCCAAGATACCCGAGTGATCCTAAAAAAATTTTAGTGAAATTTGAGGAGAGGAAAGACAAAACATCTATGTCAGGAGTCCTCACCAGAGCGACGAAGGGGGCTGAGGAGTAAAAAGAATCCTACTCTCCGATATATATAATCCTAAGACTCAAAATAGTTTTTTTTTCTAGACTCAACAACGGCCAATAATCAAGGGGGGTCCTATGGTCGGTCGAGGCTCTGATACCAACTTGTCACGCCCAATATGCGACACTATCCAAAAGAGACTCGAAGGTCCCACCAAGGATAGAACCGCATATTGAAACGCTTTTGCAAGGTGGATATCATTACATCAACATTACATAATAGATGGGGATACATACAAGGCATACAAATGCCACAAGAGTACATCAATATAACATACATAAGATCAACATCCGGCTACGGATGAAACACAAACAGAAGCTCAAACAATATCCACCCTGCTAGCCCAGGCTGCCGACCTGGAACCTATCCCCTGATCGAAGAAGAAGCAGAAGAAGAACTCCAAAACAAGCAAACATCGCTCTCGCATCATGATCATCGCATAACCTGTACCTGCAACTGTTGTTGTAGTAATCTGTGAGCCGCGAGGACTCAGCAATCCCATTACCATGGGTATCAAGACTAGCAAAGCTTAAAGGGTAAGGAAGGGGTAAAGTGGTGAGGTTGCAGCAGTGACTAAGCATATATGGTGGCTAACATACGCAAATGAGAGTGAGAAGAGAAGCAAGCGGAACCGTCGTGAAAACTAGCAATGATCAAGAGGTGATCCTGAACTCCTACTTACGTCAAACATAACCCAAAAACCGTGTTCACTTCCCGGACTCCGCCGAAAAGAGACCATCACGGCTACACACACGGTTGATGCGTTTTAATTTGGATCTGGTGTCAAGTTATCTACAACCGGACATTAACAAATTCCCATCTGCCACATAACCGCGGGCATGGCTTTCAAAAGTTTATACCCTGCAGGGGTGTCCCAACTTAGCCCATGATAAGCTCTCGCGATCAACGAAGGATATTCCTTCTCCCAGGAAGACCCGATCAGTCTCGGAATCCCGGTTTACAAGACATTTCAACAATGGTAAAACAAGACCAGCAAAGCCGCTCGAATGTGCCTACAAATCCTGATAGGAGCTGCACATATATCGTTCTCAGGGCACACCGGATAAGCGAAGCGTAGAGGTACCAATGTTACCCAAGTTGCCAAGGGACGGTCCCGCACGATGCTCTAGTTTGGACCAACACTCGGAGGAGCACTGGCCCGGGGGGTAAATAAAGATGACCCTCAGGCTCCGGAAACCCAAGGGAAAAGGGGCTAGGTGAGGCAAATGGTAAAACCAAGGTTGGGCCTTGCTGGAGGAGTTTTATTCAAAGCGAGCTGTCAAGGGGGTCCCATAAATCACCCAACCGCGTAAGGAACGCAAAATCCGAGAACATAACACCGGTATGACGGAAACTAGGGCGGCAAGAGTGGAACAAAACACCAGGCATAAGGCCGAGCCTTCCACCCTTTACCAAGTATATAGATGCATTAATTACATAAGAGATATTGTGATATCCCAACACAATCCTGTCCACAATGGAGCAATCTTCAACTTCACCTGCAAATAACAACGCTATAAGAGGGGCTGAGCAAAGCGGTAACATAGCCAAGCAATGGTTTTCTAGGAAGGGTGAAAAGGTTAGAGGCTGACATGGCAATTTGGGAGGCTTGAAGAACAAGTGATAGGTAGCGCAGCAAAGCAATAGAACGAAGTAACTAGTATAGCAATGATAGTAGTGAGATCCAGGGTAGCGGTCATCTTGCCTGAAATCCCGCTAGGAAGAAGAACGAGTCCATGAAGAAGACGAACGGGAGTAGTCGAACAAATCCTCACAATCGCAACATTACCGGAACTAAGAAGCAACACCGGAAAGAAACAAACAACATGGCAAATGCACAAGCATAAACATGGCATGATGCACAATCAAGTATGATGCATGTCCGGTTTAATGAGGCATGGCATGGCAAAGTGCAACAACCAATGCTACAAGTTAAGTGGAGCTCAATATGCAACGATTTGCATATTGACAAAACACCACATTGACATATTTAGTTTAATCTCGTTTAAGCTACCAAGCAATGTTAAATGTTGTTAAACATGGCAAGAGGTGAAGCATAATTAAACTACCTACCTAGGCAAGTTTAAATGAGGCCGGAACAACAAACAACAATTCCAGAAAATCCCCATATGCATATTTTTGATTTGGTACTGTTTTGCCCTAAACCATATTTTATAGTGGTTAAACAGGAAAATTAAGTGCAACATGTTAATCTATGCATTTTTCCACCCCATTTACATATAAAGTTTATTTAAAACCGAGCTACAGTTATTTAGTTATGAAATAAATCATTTTAACATGGCATTTAAGCAAAATTAAACAAACAGCAAGTTTAAACATATTTAACATGGATGAGAGTTGCAAATTATTAATCTACACAAAATTCTAAGCATTTTACATGTCAAAATCATTTTAATCCGATGCACCATTTGTGAGTTATTAAATGCATGAAGCGCAAGGGGTGACGCGGCAACTACAAGCGGATACGGCTTTTATGTAAACATGCGGATGCAAAGCAGATGATGCTATGAGATGAGATGCATGCCATGGCCAAAATGCAAAACGAAAGACAAAAACCCAACCATGGAGAAAATAATAAATCACATAGCCGGAAATGGCAAGAGTTGAAGTTACAAATATGGAAAGTTGTATCCGGGGTGTTACACGTTCGAGCAATCTCTCGTGTTCTGGTTTCGGCTTTGCGTCCAAAGCTAGCGTCAGCTGCCTCCCCTCCCGAGCCCCTCGCGAGCCGGGCCGGGGCAAGCACGTCTGCAATCCGGACCGCTGTCGCCGCACCCTCTCCGGAGGTTCTCACCGCAGGATCAACGGGTTCACCCAGAAGACACTTGAGGCGCTGCGGCTCCCACAGGCCCTCTCTGGACTCGTCGGGGTCATAAGGTAAACCAGTCAGCTGACCCATCGCCGGGCCAGTAGCCCGGCATAAGCTCACACGCAGCATTATGCTTACAAGGATACCAACCGCAAACCTTTACATGAGGGGCTCCCCCTCCCAAAATGCTCTTACAATCTTCAGGGCCGAGCCCGAACCTTCTTCATGCAGGGTAAACAGCGGCGACATGCGATCAGTCGGACATATCACTCACCACGTCTTCCGGGGCGCCTCCGGAGGCGTCGCTGGCATCACTGACATCATCACCGCCACCGCCACCACCTCCGTCTAACGCCAGGCTCGTCCACAACGCCACCTTCATCAACGGCCATGATCATGCCATCGTCATCAGATGCGAAGGCCCTGACGAGGGCGTCCACGTTGTCTTCCACCCATTGCGCCAGGTCGCCCCGAATGGCTACGGGCACCGGTGCGATGGCGGCATCAAAATCGAAGTGGGGATCCCTGTCCTGTAGATAGCTGAAGACACGGGAGAAGGCACGCCCAAGCAAGGCTCGGCTCCTCTCCTCGACAAGCCAACGAGACCTCTCAGAGCGGTTCTCCAGATGCATCACCACGTCAGTGAAGAACTAGAGGTTGCCGGCGTAGTTGGTCGCATGCGGCTCCTCAGCGACAGCCTCGCAGATGTTGCCCAAGGTCGTGTTAGCCCTTTCCCTGAGCATTCGGAGCAAGGGGGCATGCTCATGCTCCAGAACCTGCCGCTGACGGATCTCGTCCTCATTCCGCCGTGCAATGGCCTCGGCGCCGTGAACCCTCTGTTGGAGAAGAAGCAGCTCGACGCGAGAGGAGGCCAGCTCCGCCTGCGCTGTGCCAAGGGCGGCTGCGGAGGAGTCCGCACCCCGTGTCACTTCAGCCAGTTTGGCCATTTGGGAGGCGGTCCTACCCTTAGCTTTGGCCCTGATCAGCTCCAACCTCACTTCGTATTCGCGCTCAAGATCCGAGTGAGCTTCCGCCACACGGCGGTCGACCTCTTCTTGGACTCAGGCTTCCCGCGCGGCGACGTCATCCTCTGCCTGAGTCACCAGGCGCTCCCTCGTCTCCAACCGCTCGAGGTCAAGGTTGCGCTTGGCGGCCTCCAGCGTCAGTGCCTCCTCGCGCTTCAGGAGCTCTGCCTGGTCGACGGAGGCCCCCTTCAGCGACACAAGGGATGCCTGGCGCAGCTCCACTTGCCGCTCCAGAGAGTTGCTCCAGGCTTGGAGCTCCCACGCGCGCTCCTCTGCATCCTTGCGCCGTCGGTCTGCTTCCCGGGCCTCCTCGACGGCTTGGGAGCAGGCCTCCTGCGAGGCCACCAGCGACGCTTCAGCCTTCGCGTTGTCAAGGTCACGCTGGTGACGCGCAAGGGCGACAGCTACCTTCAGCTTGCGCCTCTCCTCAGCGAGGCGCAGGCCTTCGGCCTCAAGGCGCGCATCCTCGCCAGCAAGCTCTGCGCCGATCTGGCTCACCGCATCTGTTGCCCCCTAGAGGAACTCTTGACGAAGGGCGTGACGCTCCCAAGCACGTCTTCCGCGTCACCCTCTACGACTGGTGTATGCGGAGGGCCTTGAGGCGGCATGCCCCCTCCCGACACGGGGCTGGGGGCCGGTGCCCCAGCAATCGCCGGACGGACCTCACCAGGAATCCGGCCTGGCGCCGGTCCGTCCCCAGAAGAGGAGCTCAAGACTCACTTCAGCCAGTCACCATCCACGAACAGGGAAGGAGCACGGGGCATGCTAGTTGTGCCCCAGGAGAGCTTGTGAAGGGAGGACAGCAGGCGCGCAGGCTCGAGGTGCCCAGCGGGACGGAACACTTCTCCGAGCAGCCCAGCGGCGGGAGCGCTACTCGAGCTCGGCGCGCCCAGGGTTAGCGAGGAGGACAAAGCTTGGGGGGATGGCTCCTTGGCTGTCTCCGTGAATTTGGCAGGAAGGGCCCTGAAAGGCCGTGATCAGCTGCAAGAACAGTGAGGTAAAGGAGCAGAGAGAGAAGAGGACTTACTCGTCCATGGCAAAGTACTTCCTGTGCTTCAACAGGCGACAAGGGCGATCGTCACTGCCCAAGGCCTCCTTCCTCTTGCGGAGGGCCTCAAAGTCTACACGGAACCGGCCAAAGCGCTCGGCGTATGGGTCGGCCTGAGGCACAGAGGAGGCGTCAAGGTGATCAGCGCCGAGGGAACCGGCCTGGGAGACGCCGCGGGGCGCCGCTTCATGAGGGACGGCCGGGGCCTCGGGAGCCCCAGCTCAGGAGCTGTAGGCCGCAACTCCATGCCTGCCACTGCTCCAGGACGGGCTTTGGGAGATGCCGCCTTCGGGGCTCTGTGCAGCGTCAGCATCTCGACATCGGCCCCTTAACTCCCGGTGATTCTCGTCTCCCCGCTCCATCGCCTAAGGCAGGACCACCGTGGGCGACCGGAAGGGCAACCACAGCAACTGGGTTCTCGCGGGGTCCCGTGAGGCCAACCGGACGCAGCCCCCACTCGTCAAAGCTGGGCATCTACCTCACAAAATCGGCCCTGCCCGAGCAAAGATACAAGAGGGCAGCATCGTGTCGAAGGCTGCCTGGGGAAGGATCGCCACTCAGGACCCTGAGCACCGTCTTCAGCACTTCAGGCGCCAGATCCTCCTCCTGGAGCCGCATGCGGTCTTTGTGCCTCGGAAAGGCCCACATCTGACGGGAGTGGCGCTGGAGAGGAGCAATGCGACGTTGGAGGAACTCCTTCACCACCTTGGGCGCCGTCACGTCGAGCGCCCTCAAACTCTAGAAGCGGCGCCAGACGAAGGCGAGCCGGGGGCTCGCGAGCGTCTCGTGATCCCAGCCTGAGTTGGGAACAGCGGGCAAGGTCGGGTGCGAGAGCAGGGGGCTGGGCACCCCGACATCCACATACAGCCACCGCTCTCTGAACCTGGCCTCAGGGGGGGAAGGTCAAAATCGATCCCCGAAGCAGCCTTCTCTAGCACGGCGAGGAAGCTCACACACCCCGAGCATTGAGTGGGGTCGCTCAGGCGCAAAGAGAAGAAGTGGTGCAGCAGGGCAACGGAAGGAGGAATGACCACCATTGCCTCGCAAACAAAGGCGAAGACAGCCTGGAGGCTAATGGACTCAGGCCCGAGGTGCATCATGTGGATCTGATAATGGGAGAGCACTGCATTGAAGAAAGCGGAAAAGGGGGGAACCAGACCCACCCACAGGGCATCGGCGAAGAACCGGACCTCCGTGACGACCCTATCAAAGGAGGCATGGGATGCAGGCCAGACCGTGGTCCTGCCGCACTCGTTGAAGATGGTGGCAAGAGCAGAACGGACCTTGCCCAAGGCCACGGGGTTGAGTATGATAGACCAATCAACGGCGGGGGCCGCCGCCAGAGGCAAGCAGGACGAAGGCGCGGGCTTCTTCCCCCTTTCCTTCTTCGTTGGCACCATGGCAATGGGAAGGGGGGAGAGTTCGAGTTGGATTGGAGGCAGAGGTTGGAGCCCGAGGAAGAAGGAAGGGCAGGAAGCGCGCGGACGGCGAAAGGGGAATGGCTGTGTGCAACCACGGGTCCGCCTAGCCGGGCGTGTAATGAGGCATCGTGGGAAGCGGAGACGCCCATGTCCAATCAACCGCCACGCGGCGCCCAAGGCCGCTGGCTATTGGGGGCCCACGGCGCTTCGCACTTGCCCCTTCACTTCTCTGTTAAGCCAAGTCCGGGCGCGCCTTGGGCCCGGGGGCTACTGTCTGCGTTTTGGGAACGGGGGTCCCAGACTTGCCTGCCTACGGTGTGGCTCAAGTGGGGGCCCAGTACAGCCCAGCTTCATCAGCTCAAGCTCAAGATCCTCGCGAGGGGCCAAGCCTCGCGGGGCGGACCACAGAAGCTTCCTCAGGAAGCAGCCTCATCAGGCGTGCTCGCGAGGAGGCGGAGAGATCAAGGCAGGGTACCTCACGAGGTGCCCGTGACGCAGGCCATGACGATCGAGACCAGGCGGGCGCCAACCTGCGCAATGTCCTTGTTTCCCCTTCGGTGCAAAGGGGGCAAGCACAGGCCAAGGTATCAGGCAAAGGTTACTGAGGGAGTCCTGGACTAGGGGGTGTCCGGACAGCCGGACTATCATCGTCAGCCGGACTCCAAGACTATGAAGATACAAGATTGAAGACTTCGTCCCGTGTCTGGATGGGACTTTCCTTGGCATGGAAGGCAAGCTTGGCGATACGGATATGTAGATCTCCTACCATTGTAACCGACTCTGTGTAACCCTAGCCCACTCCAGTGTCTATATAAACCAGAGGGTTTTAGTCCGTAGGACACACAACCATTACAACAATCATACCATAGGCTAGCTTCTAGGGTTTAGCCTCCTTGATCTCGTGGTAGATCCTCCTTGTACTACCCATATCATCAATATCAATCAAGCAGGAGTAGGGTTTTACCTCCATCGAGAGGGCCCGAACCTGGGTAAAAACATCGTGTCCCTTGTCTCCTGTTACCATCCGCCTAGACGCACAGTTCGGGACCCCCTACCCGAGATCCGCCAGTTTTGACACCGACATTGGTGCTTTCATTGAGAGTTCCTCTGTGTTGTCACCGATAGGAAGGATGCCTCTTCCCGTCTTCAAAGTCGGTATCTTCGCCAAAGGAGCCTTGGCCGCCGGCCAAACTATCCGGTTGGGCGGTTTCCTCATGACAGCCTGTTCGGCCACCACTTCGACGATGACCTCTCGGGTCATCAAAAGTAATATTCACGTCAGCTCGGAATTCACCGAGCAGCTGGATCCAACAGAGCTCTCGTCTGTAAACGAACTCTTGGATCGCATCTCCGCCCTGGGAGTCGCTACAGACTGCAATCAGATTGGGCTTAAAACCGATCTGAGAGAGATTAACTCTCCCCAGGTTACCCACCATGTTGCGGTGGTAGAGGAACAACGCGGCGACTCTTCTCCTATATTGAAAACTAGTCATGTCCGGGCTTCCGAATCCTCCATGCTGGATTCCCGCGGGGGGACGGACTTCGATCAAGCACTGAACCTAAAGTCAGGCATCGGACCGGACTCGTTGGACAACGACCAACGATCCAAGCTTCCAAATTCGGAAACTCCTCGGCCCTTGATCCTTGGGATGGGTAGGATTCCGGATTTAATTCCACCCACTCACCCAGACATATGCGATCTATCTCAAATTCGGCAAGAGCCCGTTGAAACAGTACATCATTACTGGGCCAGATTCCTCCTGGTTATGGACAGGATAAAGGACTGCCGAGAGAAAAGCACAATTTCAATTTTCTGCAATAATTGCACGGACGAGGGGATCTTGAACGCCGTCAATCGCCGTGAAATTACATGCTTCGCCGACCTGGCGTCCATAGTACGAAAGTACTGCGCGATGGAGAGTTTCTGGAAAACCGAAACTAAGTTTTGGGACAATCCGGCCCCGAATACAACCCTAGTCCGTAACAAAAGGGTGCAGCACACTCAGGCACCAGGTACAAAAACCAAAAAGCAAAAAAAACCCCATAAAGGGCAAGGAACCGTACTGGAGGGATGGCTCAGCGGACCCTGTAAAATTCACAGTACAGAAGGCGCCACCCCAACACATAGCCTTCGAGCATGTTGGATATTGCGGCAGGTGGCCAAAAGTGGCGAGGAGCTTCTAGCCCCGGAAAACCACTCCAACAGTACCAGTACGGTGTCAACAGTCTTCGAGACTTTCGCATCAAATAATGTGCAAAAACGAACAATCTGCAGCCTCGCCGAAGTCTACCAAGTAGCAATGACAAATCCATGGAGCGACACGGCCATCACCTCCAACGCCAGCGACGAACCTAAATTTCGAACAGCCCGAGCACCAGCCGCATTGGTCCTCAGTCCAATAGTGGACGGCTTTCGTCTTACCAAGGTACTCATGGATGGCGGTAGCGGACTAAACCTCATCTATGAGGAAACCCTTCAAAAAAATGGAAATAGACCGGAGCCGCATTGAGCGAAGCAGCACAACCTTTAGAGGAATAATCCCTAGCCGGGAAGTGCGCTGCACAGGAAAAATCACACTTGATGTGGTGTTCGGCTCGCCGGACAATTATAGGTCCGAAGAGGTCACATTCCAAGTGGCCCCGTTCAGCAGCGGATATCACGCTATATTAGGACGGGAGGCATTCACAATTTTTCAAGCCATACCCCATTACGGGTACATGAAGCTTAAGATGCCTGGGCCCGGCGGAACAATCACTCTCGCTAGTGATCCGGACATAGCACTCCGCGCCGAAAACAAGACAGCCGCATTAGCCCTGGAGGCACTATCCGAAGCCCTAGCGGCAGAAGAACTCACTGCGTTGCGCTCTACGGTGAATAGGGACGATGTGATACTTGATAAGAGATCCAAGTCCACCTCTTTCAAACCAGCGGACAAAATAGTCAAATTCCAGGTCCACCCAACGGACCCAACAAAGACGGCCTCCATCGGGGCACAGTTAAGCCCTGACGTAGATGCCGCACTGCAAGAATTCCTTCGAGAAAATTGGACATCTTCGCCTGGCACCCTTCAGATATGCCAGGAATCCCACGCAGATTGGCAGAACACAGCCTAAACATCCTAAAAGGATTCAAGCCAGTCAAACAGGCTCTTCGGCGATTCTCCGAACCCAAAAGATAGGCAATGGAAGAAGAGCTAGCCAAACTACTGGAAGCCGGATTCATCAGAGACATCAAACATTCGGACTGGCTAGCAAACCTGGTAATGGTACCAAAGAAGGACAAATCCTGGCGCCCATGTGTCAATCTTAAAGACCTCAACAAGGCCTGCCCAAAGGATCCCTTCCCCCTCCCCCGCATCGACCAAATAATCGATGCTACTGCAGGGCACGATTCATTGTGCTTCCTTGACGCATATTCCGTCTACCATCAAATCAAGATGGCGGAAGCGGACCAAGCCGCAACGGCATTCATTACTCCATATGGACCATTCTACTTCAACACGATGCCCTTCGGGCTCAAAAACGCCGGCGCAACATATCAGCGCATGATTCAGACATGTCTGGCTACCCAGTTCGGCAAAACAGTAGAAGCATACGTAGACGACGTAGTCGTCAAAACCAAACACGTCGAGATTCTAGTAGACGATTTGAGGCTCACATTCGACAACCTCCGAGCATATGACATCAAGCTGAATCTGGAAAAATGCGTTTTCGGCGTACCAGCCGGAAAGCTCCTGGGCTTCATTGTATCCGGTAGAGGAATTGAAGCAAACCCAGCCGAGATCCGAGCTCTATCATAGCTAGACATTCCAAAAGACCTCAAACAAATACAAAAATTGACTGGATGTGTGGCGGCCCTAAGCCGCTTTATCTCCCGTTTGGGAGAAAAGGCATTGCCCCTCTATCGCCTCCTCAGGCGCACCGAACACTTCGAGTGGACGGATGCTGCCACTGCCGGACTCGAAGAAATCAAAGCCATATTGGCAACAAATCCGGTCCTGGCTGTGCCTAACCTGGGCGAACCAATGTTGTTATACATCGCGACAACACATCAAGTGGTAAGTGCGGTACTCGTCGTCGAACGAGAAACAGAAGGGCACAAATTCCCTCTTCAAAAACCAGTGTACTACGTATCCACTGTCTTAACTCCCTGCAAGTCCCGTTACCTGCACTATCAAAAGATAGCCTATGCGGTGTTCATGGCATCTCGGAAGCTCCGACACTACTTTCAAGAGTGCTCGATAACAGTGGCCTCCGAAGTGCCCCTCAACGACATTATAAACAACCGCGACGCGACAGCCAGGATTGCAAAATGGGCCATTAAGCTCTTACCATTTGATATAACTTATAAACCTCGGCGAGCTATAAAGTCGCAAGTATTGGCTGACTTTGTTGCCGAATGGACTGAAGCCGAACTCCCTAAAGAGTACGGTGCATACTCCAATTGGATTATGCATTTCGACAGCTCCAAAATGTTGGCCGGCTTGGGGGCTGGCATCGTATTGACGTCCCCAACCGGGGACACAGTCCAATACATACTTCAGATAATGTACACGGACTCCAACAACGCAGCCGAATACGAGGCCCTCCTACATGGCCTCCGGATGGCAATCTCCATGGGCATTCAACGCCTAGAGGTGCGCGGGGATTCAAACCTTGCAATATCCCAAGTAAATGGGGACTTTGACGCCAAGGATCCGAAAATGGCAGCATATCGTAACGCTGTCCTAAAAATGTCAGCTCGGTTCGAAGGACTCGAATTCCACCACGTAGCCCGAGATAATAACCAAGCAGCCGACGTATTGGCACGCATCAGCGCGAAATGCGACGCTGTCCCTCCAAACATCTTCCTGTAACGGCTCTTTAAGCCATTCGTACTATGGGAAGAAGAGTCCGGAAATAACAACCCGGAGGCAGCCGCACCGCCCAATGCAGAGCAATCTAACATAATCGGCGATTCAGCCGATGAAATAACACCTTCAGCCCACGAAATAATGGCAGTAATCGCCCCGTGGACAGATCCATTCCTAGCCTACTTACTCAGGCAGGAACTTCCCGAAGACCAAAATGAGGCCCGCTGCATAGTCCGGCGATCTAAAGCCTACAAGGTCCACGAGGGAGAACTCTATAAGAAAAGCACAACTGGAGTCCTTCAACGGTGTATCTCCGAAGAAGAAGGGCGAAACCTTCTGGCTGAAATTCATGCCGGACTAGGCGGACACCACGCCGCAGCTCGGGCCCTTGTAGGCAAAGCATTCCATACAGGATTTTATTGGCCGACGGCCCGGGCAGATGCTCAGGACTTAGTCCAAAGATGCGTCGGTTGTCAGCTCTTTGCTAATCAGAGCCATATGCCACCCACCGCCCTCAAAACTATACCCATTACCTGGCCGTTCGCGGTCTGGGGGCTTGACATGGTCGGACCCCTTAAAGGGGGAACCCACAAGCAAAGGTACCTATTGGTCATGGTGGACAAATTCATCAAATGGATAGAGGCCAAGCCAGTTAAAACGGCAGAGTTCGGACCAGTGATAGACTTCATATCCGGGGTAGTACACCGTTATGGTGTCCCCCATAGCATCATCACCGATAACGGCACGAACTTCATGGCCGACGAGGTTAAATTATGGTGCAAAAATATGGGCATTAAGCTCGATTACGCTTCAGTCTATCATCCTCAAACCAACGGTCAAGTGGAACGAGCAAATGGTCTAATAATGAGCGGCATTAAACCCAGACTAGTGCGGTCCCTTACGAAATCTGACACGCACTGGGTAGAGGAGCTCGACTCCGTACTCTGGGGGCTGCGGACAATGCCCAACCGTTCTACCGGATTCACACCATTTTTTATGGTATACGGCGCAGAGGCAGTTTTGCCCTGCGACATCATTCATGACTTACCCAGAGTGCGCATGTACGAAGAAAGAGAAGACGAGCTGGATCGGCAGGACAACATGGACACATTGGAGGAAGAACGCAACATTGCCAAGGATCGTTCCGCATTCTATCAGCAGCAAGCTCGAAGATATCAAAGCAGAGAAGTATGGGCTAAAACTTACAATGTTGGCGAACTAGTTCTACGCCTGCCGGACAAGAAGAAGGATAAGCTCAAGCCCAAATGGGAGGGACCCTTCATTATCGACCAATTCCTGACCGGCGGAGCGTACCGTCTGCGAAACGCGTTGGACAACCGACTCGAGCCGAACCATGGAACGCAGCCCGCCTCCGAAGATTCTACGCCTAGCGCCGGACTAAGAGTTCGTCTCCTTCCCCCGTCCAAATTTTTACACTTCAGCTGTCTTTCGTTTCTCTTTTTTCTCTCACCCTTTTGATAAAAGCCCTTAAAGGCCTACTTGTGCATTGTTCGCACACACTTGATGTGCTACACGCACTCATTATACCTGCGGGCTTCTTTACCAGAAGCTTACTTATAAGGGCTTTCATGCCCAGCACATGTGTCAAACTTCCACATGTACCTTTTATTCACCATTATATGCATCGATATGACTTAAGTTTTGGCCAAGCTGGGTTGCCTGGCTCCTGTGCTTACCCCTACGTTCCCGATTGTTCGGCTAGGAGGTAAAGGGAGCACCTCTGCGATTGTTACTGCCGGGCCAGCCGGATGTGTACCTCAAACTAGGTGAAGCCGAAAGATAGCGTTCTTAAGGGAATATTCGGTCGGTGACTTGAAAGATGCTCTTTTACCTATTTATTTATCTGCCCCCAGATGTTTTCCTGCTTTTTTCGCAGTCTGGACATGCACTTTAGGGCATGCCTCCCAGGGAAAGGAACCCTTAACGGAACTATTCTCCCTGGAAGATGTTTCTTACTAACCATGTAATATAACATAACTAGTTGGGCACTTGTCTGATAAAGCACTAATGACCCCTACGCCTGGTATCCATGCATGCCCCGGTTGTTCCTTAACCAAGAAGGTATTCGGACACACTCCGGACTCTAGGGTTCCGAGGTTGAAGCGAAAAGGTCGGCAAAGACAAACGATCTACAATCCGGCTAGAAGGCATTTTACATGTCATTTTAAAATACATTGTCAAATCGACTGACTGTATTCCTCCTCAATCCCGTCTAACAGGCTGTCTAATTTACAGTCCCGTTGGGAATATTTAGCGGCCAACTCTACTTGGCCGTACACTAAACTCACAGGGACCTCCTTCCCATCGGGTCCCACAGGTCCGACCTCGGCCATGTGGTTGGGATCCGCCTTCTTGTACCGCGTCTTCACCATGGCCCAGGCCTCCCAGGCACCTTGGCGGCAGGCCGAAATCTTCCATAAATGGAAGCGCTGCCGCGCTCCGTGAAGCTTCTCCGCAAGCTCCCCAAGGCCCTCGGGTAGGGAGAGGGACGGCCATAAAGCCTGGACGACGCCGCTCATCGCCTGCCAAACTCGTTCGAGCAGTTGCACCAGCTCGGGAAGTTGATCACCTGTTGATATGGGCATCTCCTCAGCAGAGCGACCTGTGAGTACACCTACAGACATATTTCTGTCAATTGACTTCCTCGCCGAGCTCTTCTTTTCACAGGAGTTCGCTCAAGCACTTACTATAGATGCCGCGACGAAGCCGCTGATTCTCCTTCACGGAGCCAGACAGCTCGGCCCGAACACCTTTCAGCTCTTCTCCAAGCTGGGCGTGGGCATCCTGGAGCTTGTTCCTTTCCTGCTGCACCCTCGTCAGCACCCTCTCGCCGGCCTTCAGCTGGCGCAGCAGGTCTTGCTTGTCCGGATCCAGTCCGGCAACACCTGCAATGTCATTGTCAGACTTACATGCATGCCGCACACCGATTATCTTTTTGAAATAATGTGTTACCAGGAGGAGTCTCTGTATTTTCTCCTGCGGTAGCTAGTGCAGCCTCGAGTTGGGCCTTGCACTCTTGTAACTCCTGGGACAACTGGGTATTCTTCTCTGTAAGATCATGCACATCAAATGATCCTTAAATCAGTTACTCTAACTACTTTAAGTCTCGGGGGCTACTGGCATATACAACTATTAAAATTTCTTACCCGTATGTCCTTTACATACTGCTCCGCGGCTCTGGTCAAACCATCTTGAGCAGCACGGAGGTGCGCGTCCCCCACGTTAAAGGCATTCAACGCCTCAGGGGAGAAGCACGCGTCACGAAAAACTGTCCGGTGGCGCCTATGATTCATGGCGCTCTCCACCTTAGACCTGGTGGCGGACAATCTGTCGGCATCCTCCGTTGGAGGAGTATCCGGCTCGCGCCTTGCGCTCGCCTCCCCCTCCAGACCAGGTGTTGGAGCCTGGCTGGCAGAGGCTTGGTTGGCAACCTCTACGCCCGCAGTCCGGCGGGCACTCTTTCTCCTGCAAAAGTCATGACATTCAAACACTTCCTAGGAACTTTGTCCTAAATAACAACCGCGAGCTATACCGTTGCGGCGACGTTTCGATCCGCGCCGCACTCCTATTTCGCCTGCTGGGCCGGACTGACCCTTGTTGGCCAGCCGCCGCGGGTTCGGCTTCCTGCCTTGAAGGTACCTCCTACGAGACACCATTGTATACGATGGTCAGAAATACGCAAGGACGAAAATAATGGTGTCAGGACTTCGGTCACAATCACCTGGGGAGCCGGAGATAGGCCGAGGTAGTCAGCCGTAATGGCGACGAGAGCATTATCCATGCTGAGCTGGTAAAACACCCCATCAATTAACTCCACCTTTATGTCCGGATCCTCTTCGGAGGACAGATCAAGGGATCTTTCGGGATCCTCGGGCTATGGAGCCGGGCTATGTATGCTCTCCACAGTCCGGCGCAGATCCTGCGTCAAAAACCACAAGGTAAGGTACTTAACTTTGAAAGCGTGGGTCGGATAAATGAACATCCGCTTACCCAGCTCCGAGGGTTGTTCATGGAGAACCCATTCAATGGGCTCGTCTGGAGGAAATCCTCCTTCTCCCCCTTGTATAGGCCGGATAGAATCTTCACCAGATCCTCAGCCGACCCCGGCCCTTGGCGGCCATGACGAGTGGCCTCGTTCTCTCCGTTGAAATCCCACATGGGGTGGCCCCTGTATTGCAGCGGTTGCACCCCCCACATAATGCACGTGGCCATGACTCCGATCATGGTCAGTCCGGAATGGGCCAGTAACCTTATCCGGACCATCAAATAATGGATGCTCTTGTCTTCCTCCAGCTGAGGACTCCGCGGGCGCCAACTCAGGCGTTTCTTCAGAGGAGCATTGCTAAACTCCGGGAGGCCGATCCGAACAGGGTCCGACAGCGGAGCGTCTTCTACATAAAACCATGCTGAAGGCCAGTCTTCGGACGCCTTCTTAGGGGTTCCGGATGGATATCCGGTCCCGGCGATGCGCCATATTTCGCACCGCCCACTTGATATATGGACCCCTTGTGAGAATGGGGTACGAGGCAGAATAACCTCTTCCACAATGCGAAATGGGGCTCGATGCCTAGGAATAGCTCGCAAAGAGCTACGAAGCCCGCGATATGCAGAATCGAGGTGGGCGTGAGGTGATGGAGCTGGAGTCCGTAGAACTCCAGAAGCCCGCGGAGGAACGGATGTACAGGAAATCCGAGCCCCCTTATCAGATAGGGGACGAAGCATACCCGCTCCCCTTTATTGGGACTTGGGGTGGCCTCCGCTTGCTTCCCACCTTTGTAGGTGGCCAGCCCGGCTCGAACCGGAACCATAAAGGCTGGAGGAAGATATCCCTCCGCCTGGAGTGCCACTAGCTCGTTGTGCGGGACAGAACATCTCCTCCAATCTCCTGGCAGAGGGCTGGGAGCGCGAGAGGAGGAGCCGCGTCGACGGTCCTTGATGGAATGGATTTTTGGTCAGAAGCGCTCCGATGAGTACTCACGGAAGGAAGATGGTGTGAGTTGGATCTGGATTCTTGCCTCTCTTATAGGCAGATTATTTGTGCAGCTAGGGGGTAAAACATAAAATATACCCTGGCTTTTCGCATTCATGCGACGCATGGAAGAAGGCCATTATTGGGCTTAGAAGCCAAGGAGCGCAACATTTACAAAAGAGCCGGACACTATTCGGCAGGTACATGGAACTTAAAGGAGAACCCGTCTTGCAACGCCGAAGACTATATACGCGCTGGACTTACCTGGTTCGGGGGCTACTGAGGGAGTCCTGGACTAGGGGGTGTCCGAACAGCCGGACTATCATCGTCAGCCGGACTCCAAGACTATGAAGATACAAGATTGAAGACTTCGTCCCGTGTCCGGATGGGACTTTCCTTGGCGTGGAAGGCAAGCTTGGCGATACGGATATGTAGATCTCCTACCATTGTAACCGACTCTGTGTAACCCTAGCCCTCTTCGGTGTCTATATAAACCGTAGGGTTTTAGTCCGTAGGACACACAACCATTACAACAATCATACCATAGGCTAGCTTCTAGGGTTTAGCCTCCTTGATCTCGTGGTAGATCCACTCTTGTACTACCCATATCATCAATATCAATCAAGCAGGAGTAGGGTTTTACCTCCATCAAGAGGGCCCGAACCTGGGTAAAAACCTCGTGTCCCTTGTCTCCTGTTACCATCCGCCTAGACGCACAGTTCGGGACCCCCTACCCGAGATCCGCCGGTTTTGACACCGACAGTTACCGTTTCGGTGCAACAAGACCAAGACCAGCAGAACGGCAGGATGGAGGTCACCATGGAGCCCAGGACGGCGTCACCGTCAGAGTCTTTGGCAGTCAAAGACCAACTTTAGTCAGGATAAGTGTACTAGATGTTCCCCTTCAAAATGGCCAATTGTTGGCGCCCTTCCCGCTCATTACTTGGGAAGAGGCCCAGGGCTTCCCTCTATAAATAGATCTAGCCACCACAGAGAGAGGGGAGGAGATTTTGGGTAGACTAGAGAGAGAGAAGCGACTGAACTCACCCAAGCAGTTCATCGCACCAGCTCAAGAACAGCCCCTCGCGAGGCTATTCTTCCTTTGTATTGTTCATCATCAGCCCCTGAGGCAATCCACCACACCACACACTGGAGTAGGGTATTACACCACAATGGTGGCCTGAACCAGTATAAACCTCGTGTCCCTTGCGTGTTCTTCTTTCTACCTTAGATTCCTTGCGAGGCTTCGAGACGTGAGTTGGTAGGGGAAAGATCTTCGTGCGCACCCCAGAGTTTGAACCTCAAGGGTCTGCCGGAACCTGAAATCCGACATAAGCCTTGCAAGCAATGTGACTAATGAGCTAGTTGCGGTATGATGCATTATGGAAAACGAGTAAAGAGACTTGCCGGTAATGAGATTGAACTAGGTATTGAGATACCGACGATCGAATCTTGGGCCAGTAACATACTGACGACAAAGGGAACAGTGTATGTTGTTATGCGATTTGACCAATAAAGATATTCGTAGAATATGTGGGAACCAATACGAGCATCTAGGTTCCGCTATTGGTTATTGGCCGAAGACGTGTATGGGTCATGTCCACATAGTTCTCAAACCCGTAGGGTCCGCACGCTTAACGTTCGGTGACGATCGGTAATATGAGTTTATGTGTTTTGATGTACCGAAGGTAGTTCGGAGTCCCGGATATGATCACGGACATGACGAGGAGTCTCGAAATGGTCGATACATAAAGATCGATATATTGGATGACTATGTTTGGACTTTGGAAGGGTTTCGGGTAAGTTCATATGAATACCGAAGTACCGGGGGGGTTAACGGAACCCCCCGGGGAGTGTAATGGGCCTCATGGGCCTTGGTGGAGATAGGAAGGGGCGGCCAGGGAAGGCCGCGCGCCCCCTCCCCCTCTAGTCTGAATTGGACAAGGAAGGGGGGCGGCGCCCCCCTTTTTTCCTTCCCCCTCTCTCATCCTTCCTTCCCTCCTACTCCTACTCTTGGAAGGGGTGGAATCCTACTCCCGGTGGGAGTAGGACTCCCCTTGGGGCGCGCCTAGGAAGCCGACCCCCTCCCCCTCCTCCACCCCTTTATATACGGGGGAGAGGGCACCCAATGGACACACAAGTTGATCATTGATCTTTTAGTCGTGTGCAGTGCCCCCCTCCACCATAATCCACCTCGGTTATATCGTAGTGGTGCTTAGGCGAAGGCCTGCGTCGGTAGCATCATCATCATCGTCATCACGCCGTCGTGCTGACGGAACTCTCCCTCGAAGCACTACTGGATCGTGAGTTCGTGGGACGTCACCGAGCTGAACGTGTGCAGATCGTGGAGGTGCTGTACGTTCGGTACTATCGGTCGATCGTGAAGACGTACGACTACATCAACCGCATTGTCATAACGCTTCCACTTATGGTCTACTAGGGTACGTGGAAGACACTCTCTCCTCTCATTTCTATGCATCACCATGATCTTGCGTGTGCGTAGGAATTTTTTTGAAATTACTACGTTCCCCAACAGTGGCATCCGAGCCAGGTTTATGCATAGATGTTATATGCACGAATAGAACACAAGTGAGTTGTGGGCGATACAAGTCATACTGCTTACCAGCATGTCATACTTTGATTCGGCGGTATTGTTGGATAAAGCTGCCCGAACCGACATTACGCATACGCTTATGCGAGACTGGTTCTACCGACGTGCTTCGCACACAGGTGGCTGGTGGGTGTCAATTTCTCCAACTTTAGTTGAATCGAGTGTGGCTACGCCTGGTCCTTGTGAAGGTTAAAACAACACATACTTGACGAAATATCGTTGTGGTTTTGATGCGAAGGTAAGAACGGTTCTTGCTCATCCCATAGCAGCCACGTAAAACTTGCAACAACAAAGTAGAGGACGTCTAACCTGTTTTTGCAGGGCATGATGTGATGTGATATGGTCAAGACATGATGCTAAATTTTATTGTATGAGATGACCATGTTTTGTAACGAAGTTATCGGCAGCTAGCAGGAGCCATATGGTTGTCGCTTTATTGTATGAAATGCAATAGTCATGTAATTGCTTTACTTTATCACTAAGCGGTAGCGATAGTCGTAGAAGCAATAGTTGGCAAGACGACAACGATGCTACGATGGAGATCAAGGTGTCGTGTCGGTGACGATGGTGATCATGACAGTGCTTTGTAGATGGAGATCAAAGGCACAAGATGATGATGGCCATATCATATCACTTATATTGATTGCATGTGATGTTTATCTTTTATGCATCTTATTTCGCTTAGATCAACGGTAGCATTATAAGATGATCTCTCACTAAATTTCAAGGTATAAGTGTTCTCCCAGAGTATGCACCGTTGTGAAAGTTCGTCGTGCCGAGACACCACGTGATGATCGGGTGCGATAAGCTCTACGTTCACATACAACGGGTGCAAGCTAGTTTTGCACGCACAGAATACTCGGGTTAAACTTGACGAGCCTATCATATGCAGATATGGCCTCGGAACACTGAGACCGATAGGTCGAACGTGAATCATATAGTAGATATGATCAACATAGTGATGTTCACCATTGAAAACTACTCCATCTCACGTGATGATCGGACATGGTTTAGTTGATATGGATCACGTGATCACTTAGATGATTAGAGAGATGTCTATCTAAGTGGGAGTTCTTAAGTAATTTGATTAATTGAACTTTAATTTATCATGAACTTAGTACATGTGTGAATACATAGACAAACAAAGTGTCACTACTATGACTCTACTTGACTAGCTCGTTGAATCAAAGATGGTTAAGTTTCCTAACCATAGACATGAGTTGTCATTTGATTAACGGGATCACATCATTAGAGAATGATATGATTGACTTGACCATTTCGTTAGCTTAGCATTTGATCGTTTAGTATATTGCTATTGCTTTCTTCATGACTTATGCATGTTCCTATGACTATGAGATTATGCAACTCCCGAATACCGGAGGAACACTTTGTGTGCTACCAAACGTCACAATGTAACAGGGTGATTATAAAGGTGCTCTATAGCTGTCTCCAATGGTACTTGTTGAGTTGGCATAGATCGAGATTAGGATTTGTCACTCTGATTGTCGGAGAGGTATCTCTGGGCCCTCTTGGTAATGCACATCAATATAAGCCTTGCAAGCAATGTAACTAATGAGCTAGTTGTGGGATGATGCATTACGGAACGAGTAAAGAGACTTGCCGGTAACGAGATTGAACTAGGTATTGAGATACCGACGATCGAATCTCGGGCAAGTAACATACCGATGACAAAGGGAACAACGTATGTTGTTATGCGGTTTGACCGATAAAGATCATCGTAGAATATGTGGGAACCAATATGAGCATCCAGGTTCCACTATTGGTTACTGACCGGAGACGTGTCCCGGTCATGTCTACATAGTTCTCGAACCCGTAGGGTCCGCACGCTTAACGTTCGGTGACGATCGGTAATATGAGTTTATGTTTTTTGATGTACCGAAGGTAGTTCAGAGTCCTGGATATGATCACGGACATGACGAGGAGTCTCGAAATGGTCGAGACATAAAGATTGATATATTGGATGACTATGTTTGGACTTTGGAAGGGTTCCAGGTAAGTTCGGACGAATACCGAAGTACCGGGGGGTTACCGGAGCCCCCCGGGGAGTGTAATGGGCCTCATGGGCCTTGGTGGAGAGAGGAAGGGGCGGCCAGGGCAGGCCGCACGCCTCCTCCATCTCTAGTCCGAATTGGACAAGGAAGGGGGGCAGCGCCCCCCTTTTTTCCTTCCCCCTCTCTCCTCCTTCCTTCCCTCCTACTCCTACTCTTGGAAGGGGTGGAATCATACTCCCGATGGGAGTACGACTCCCCTTGGGGCGTGCCTAGGAGGCCGGCCCCTCCCCTTCCTCCACTCCTTTATATACGGGGGAGGGGGCACCCCATGGACACACAAGTTGATCATTGATCTTTTAGCCGTGTGCGGTGCCCCCCTCCACCATAATCCACCTCGGTTGTATCGTAGCGGTGCTTAGGCGAAGCCCTGCGTCGGTAGCATCATCATCACTGTCATCACGCCATCGTGCTGATGGAACTCTCCCTCGAAGCTCTATTGGATCATGAGTTTGTGGGATGTCACCGAGCTGAACGTGTGCAGATCGTGGAGCTGCCGTACGTTCGGTACTAGGATCGGTCGATCGTGAAGACGTACGACTACATCAACCACGTTGTCATAACGCCTCCGCTTATGGTCTATGAGGGTACGTGGACGACACTCTCCCCTCTCGTTGCTATGCATCACCATGATCTTGCGTGTGCATTGGAATTTTTTGAAATTACTACATTCCCCAACACAAAGTTGTCAAAGGGGCCAATGATATTGGGATTTGCATCACGGGTGCCATCAGCCCTCGGACCAGATGGACCAGGGTTGAAGTCGAGCCCGAATGCCTTCTTGTTCTTAGCCGTTGACTCCTTTGCAAACTGAAAATTGCCCTTGAAGAGATTGTCTTCGCGACACCATAGCATAGATGTTGGATCAGCATTCTCAGGCTTCGGTCCTCGGAGCATGCATGGGTAGAAGCCTTGAGCAATGGCTTCAGACTTGTACTTGGGCTACGGATTTTTGTACAGAATATCTCCCCATGGGAGCTTGATAGCATTCTTGTCTGCATATTCGGCAGTGACAAAGTTATACTTGAACCACTGTTCACCCCAGTATCTTTGAATCCATTGGATTCGGGTCTTGTGCTGGCCATAGCTTTCCTCAGGATCGGACTTGTACAACTCAAACAGATCTGGAGGTAAATCCTTAGCCGTATCTCCACGGCGCTGCCTGCCACCTTTTCTAGCTGATTTCTCAGTTGCTATTATATTCAGACTGAATGGCTTCCTTTTTCTGGTCAGACAAGAGTTGGCTTCAGGTGAATGAATATGACGTTGTAAGAACTCTGCAAATGAATGCTGACTATGAGAACCAAGGGATTCTCCCATGGACATGTACCTGTGACAGCATTAGAGGTGCGAGGGAAGGGGAAGAGGTCATATGCATTCTCAGAAGATTTCAAAGATAAATCAGTTTGAAGACATTGACCTCATAGTGCGAAGACATTCACTTATTTGAAGAGAGTTGGTTCCAGATTTGTACGAATCCATGAATAAGTACAAGTGAGGAATCTAACTAGTTATGAAGCATAAGTGAATATACTTTGTATTATATGAGATGCAGACGAAGACAGATCCAGATTTGGAAGTGAAGAAACCACTTTTGGTTGAAGTGGATGGATTTGACGGATCTAAAAGGCAGTAAAAAGTAAGTTTAAATTATCGTTGACGAACTGCTAGACGAGGCGGACTTAGAGGCTGAGGAGATCAATCTCCCCGCCCTAACTTGGTGGCGGAAGACACCTACGGCAATGGCGGAGAGGACGAGGTCCGCGGCCGGCATGAGGACGGCGTCGAAGAAGTCGCGGCAGCTAAGCACTTCGTCTCCGGCGTCGACGCGAGCTAGCGGAGGCGCTAGGTTTTGTGCGAGGTGGCGAGGTGGAAGAAGAGATAATGACCGCAGTGAGTGTGTATTTATAAGGAAAGAGGCAGCACAACGTAATTATGCAGGTGCCCCTGGCGGTTCACATCTGAAGGACACATGGCATGCATGCAACTTATTGAAAGTTGTTCCATGTTCCCACGCATGCCAAGATTGTCGGGTGGTCGTTCCAGCTTCTCCGGTATTCAGGCAATAAGGATATATCATTAAAACTAGATTTAAACTTTTGTCTCTTTGTCTTCTGCTGACAAGGATTCAGAGAAGACAATTGACATGTTTCAATAGAATGCATATGATTTGGATAGATATAATTTGAGGTAGAAGCACATAAGGGGTTAGAGTCCAATCACACTCACTTATATCAAGGAAAAATTCAATGAAGACATAGCCATAAGTGAATGTTGTAGAGGACAGAACACGCAAATATATATATATATATATATATATATATATATATATATATATATATGTATGTATGTATTCATATATCAAACCAACTCAACATTGCGAAGATGAACCTTGAAGTCAAATTAACGTTGAAGATAAATCAAATGCAAAGACTATGCAATTCTGAAGCCAAGTGAAACACTTCAAAAAGATTTTGGTGGTGGCGTTACCCACCGTATAGGAAGTATTAGACCCAGACATGACGCACAATTATCGTGGCGCTCCGAAGTCAAATTCCGCATTAATGTATTCACACATAGAGTGTATGTCTTCATTAATTGAAGATATACGTTACTTTGTGTGTTGCATATCTAAGTCATCAACATGCATAAGCGTTAGGATGTGTGTCCAATCACAGGACATTTGAGGATTCTAAGATATTTAGCTCACACCGCAACTTGCAAAACCTTTTCTCATCCAAGGGCTTTGTGAAGATATCTGCCAATTGCTCTTCAGTGTTGACGTGAATGATATCAATATCTTCCTTCATGACATGATCTCTGAGAAATTGATGACGGATCTGAATGTGCTTTGTCTTGAGTGCCGAACTGGGTTGTTGGCAATCTTGATGGTGCTTTCATTCTCACAGTAGAGTGGCACTTGCTTCAGATGGATGCCATAGTCCTTGAGAGTTTGCTTCATCCATAGAAGCTGAGCGCAGCAAGATCCAGAAGCAATGTATTCAGATTCAGCAGTGGAGAGGGATACACAGTTCTACTTCTTTGAAGACCAACAGACAAGAGATCGTCCAAGAAAGTGACATGTGCCCGATGTGGACTTGCGATCAACCGTCTCACTAGCATAATCAGCATCTGAGAATCCAACTAGTTCAAACTCTGAGCCCTCTGGATACCATAATCCTAGTGTTGGGGTGTGAGCCAAATATCGAAGAATTCGCTTCACTGCTAAGTGATGTGATTCCTTTGGTGCCGCTTGAAATCGGGCACACATGCAAACGCTAAGCATGATATCTGGTCTAGATGCACATAAATAGAGTAAAGAACCAATCATGGAGCGGTATAACTTTTGATCGAACTCTTTACCATTGTCGTCGGGGCCCAGATGACTTTTGGTTGGCATGGCGTCGTGTATCCTTTGCAGTCTTGCATTCCAAACTGCTTCAGGCAATCTTTGAGGTATTTCTCCTGTGATATGAAGATGTCGTTGCTCTGCTGACGAATTTGAAGACCAAGGAAGAACTTCAGCTCACCCATCATGGACATCTGATATTGCTCTTGCATCATGTGGTGTCGAAACTCATCACTATATCTCTTGTTAGTGCAGCCAAAGATAATGTCATCCACATAGATTTGGCACACAAACAGTTCACCAGCGTATGTCTTCGTGAAGAGTGTGGGATCTAGGGAACCAGGTTTGAAGCCTTTGCTCTTCAGAAAATCCTTGAGTGTGTCATACCAAGCGCGAGGGGCTTGTTTTAGGCCATACAATGCCTTGTTAAGCTTGTATATCATATCAGGATGTTTTGGATCTTCAAAGCCAGGTGGTTGTGCAACATACACTTCTTCAATCTTGCCATTGAGCAAAGCACTCTTCACATCCATTTGATATAGAAGGATGTTGTGATGATTTGCGTAGGCTAGCAGTATGCATATGGCTTCAAGTCTAGCCACAGGAGCAAATGTTTCATCGAAGTCTATCCCTTCAACTTGAGTGTATCCTTGAGCAACGAGACGAGCCTTGTTTTTGACAACTTGACCATGCTCATCTTGCTTGTTGCGATATATCCATTTGGTGCCTATTATGTTGTGCTTGTGAGGGTCAGGACGCTTGACTAGTTCCCACACATTGTTCAGCTTGAACTGTTGAATCTCTTCTTGCATCGCTTGAATCCATTTAGGTTCCATGAAGGCTTCAGCAACTTTCTTTGGTTCGGATATAGAGACAAATGCAAAGTGCCCACTGAAATTTGCTAGTTGTGTTGCTCTTGAATGAGTGAGTGGACCAGGTGCATTGATGCTATCAATTATCTTCTCAATATGTACTTCATTTGCAACACGAGGATGAACTAGACAAAGATTTTGCCCTTGCTGATCATTGTCTTCATCTTCAGCATTGGCTTTAGGTTGAGCAGTGTCTTCGGGTTGACTAGGTGCAGAAATGATGATTTCCCCTTCAGCCTGTGCCTCTGAAGGTATGATTTCTCTATTACCCATAAGCTTGATAGATTCACTGAGTGGGACTTCATCTAGCACATTTGGCAGGTGCTCTCTTTGCAAGCCGTTAGTCTCATCGAACCACACATCCACAGTTTCAACCACTTTATAGTGAAAGAGGTTGAAGACTCTGTAGGAGTGCGAATCCTTTCCGTAGCCAAGCATAAAACCTTCATGTGCTTTTGGTGCAAATTTTGAAGTGTGATGTCGATCCTTGATCCAGCACCTAGCACCAAATACTCTGAAGTAACTGACATTTGGCTTCTTACCAGTTAGTAGCTCATATGATGTCTTCTTTAGAAGCTTGTGAAGATAAACACAGTTGATGACGTGACATGCAGTGTCAATGGCTTCAGGCCAGAATTTCCTTGGAGTCTTGTACTTATCGAGCATTGTCCGTGCCATCTCAATGAGGGTTAGGTTCTTGCGCTCCACAATGCCATTCTGCTGAGGTGTGTATGGAGCTGAGAACTCATGAGTGATGCCCAATGTATCAAGATAAGTGTCGAGGCCGGTGTTCTTGAACTCTGTGTCATTGTCGCTCCTGATGTGCTTGATCTAGATGCCATAGTTCGTCATGGCATGATTGGCGAATCTTCTGAAGACATCATGCACTTCATTCTTGTAGAGGATTATGTGCACCCATGTATATCTCGAGTAATCATCAACAATAACGAAGCCATAGAGGCAAGCAGTGGTAGTAAGGGTAGAGTAGTGAGTAGGGCCAAATAAGTCCATGTGAAGCAGTTCCAAGGGACGAGACGTCATCATGATTGTCTTCGAGGGGTGCTTGGCCCTAGTCATCTTTCTAGCTTCGCAGGCACCACACAGATGATCCTTCTTGAACTTGACGCCCTTGATGCCTACGACATGCTTCTTCTTCGCAAGAATGTACAAGTTCCTCATGACGGCATGCCCTAGACTCCGATGCCAGAGCCAGCATTCTGAAGCTTTTGCTAGAAGACATACGGCCAACTGTGGTCCTGCTGAGAAATCCACCATATACAGATCATCTTTTTGATACCCTTCAAAGACTAGAGATTTAGCAGATTCCATAAGCACAAGGCAACGATATTTTCCAAATATCACAATCATGTTCAGATCACAAAGTATTGAGACAGACATTAAGTTGAAACCAAGGGATTCAACAAGCATCACTTTATCCATGTGCTGATCCTTTGAGATTGCAACTCTACCTAGACCCAATACCTTGCTTTTACCAGTGTCAGCAAATGTGATGTAACTCTTGTCAGATGGACATAGGGTTGAATCCATGAGAAGACTTCGATCACTAGTCATGTGGTTAGTGCATCCACTATCCATAGTCCATTCTGAAGCCTTTGGTGTCATACCCTTGGCACCACGTGCCATGAAGCAGTAGGTGGGAGCAGAGTCGTCCTCATAATTAGCATCAGCGTTGGTGACGGGTGTCGGTGTCAAAACTGGCGGATCTCGGGTAGGGGGTCCCGAACTGTGCTTCTTAGGCTAATGGTAATAGGAGGCAAGGAACAGAATGTTTACCCAGGTTCGGGCCCTCTCGATGGAGATAAAACCCTACTTCCTGCTTGATTGATATTGATGATATGAGTAGTACAAGAGTTGATCTACCACGAGATCGTAGAGGCTAAACCCTAGAAGCTAGCCTATGATGATTATGATTGTGATCGTCCCTCTAAGGACCAACCTCTCCGGTTTATATAGACACTGGAGAGGGCTAGGGTTTTACATGGAGTCGGTTACAAGGAAGGAAATATAATATCCGAATCGCCAACCTTGTCTTCCACGCAAAGGAGAGTCCCATCCGGACATGGGACGAAGTCTTGAGTCTTGTATCTTCATGCTCCAATAGTCCGGACGAAGCATATAGTCTGGCTGTCCGGATACCCCCTAATCCAGGACTCCCTCAGTAGCCCCTGAACCAGGCTTCAATGACAATGAGTCCGGCGCGCAGTTTTGTCTTCGGCGTTGCAAGGCGGGTTCCATCTCCGAATACTCCAAAGTAATCATCGAACACTTGAACCATGTCTGGATCTGCAAGATGATCTTCACATACCACCGTAGGGGGCATAGCATAAATCTGATCTGCTAGTAATCTTTGTGCGTCGTGCCCTTGTATCGTGGCCCGGCCCAACATGAACCGGTTTTTCTTAGCCCACCTCGACACACGTTGCGAGGCGGTTTTATTGGCACGCCCTGCCAAAGCAGAGATTGTGTTCCCCTTATTACGGGATCTTCCATCAATACGGGCGTGCGCCACCCCACGATGACTGTTGGTATGACTCCGTGTTTTTAGATAAGTCTCAAGTGGTCACGCTGAGGACTCTTGATATTCACCCCCTTTATAAAGGGGCCGAGGGCTATACCTCTTTTCCACCACCCTTGCGCCCTTTCGCATCTCGAGTTCTAACACCCGAGACCCAAACTCAAACACCCCAGATCCTCCAGTATGTCAGGATCCAACCTTCAAGGCCGGTGGGTGGCTTCCTCGATCAAAGAGGAGGACATTGCGAGGCTTAGGGAGGTCAGATATCTGACTGCTGACATCCAGCATAGGCTTCCTGCTCCAGGGCAGGTCATCCCTACTCCCGAGCCTAATGAGAGCGTCGTATTTGTTCGTCACCTCCTCCGCGGCTTGGGCCTCACCCTCGATCCCTTTGTGAGGGGACTCATATTCTATTACGAGTTAGATTTTCACGATCTAGCTCCGGATGCTATCCTCCATATCTCGTCGTTCATCATTGTGTGCAAGGCTTTTCTCCATGTCACTCCACACTTCGGCTTATGGCTCAAGACCTTCAATGTGAAGCCGAAGATGATCGAGGGGCGACATGCAGAGTGCGGAGGTGCCATAATAAGCAGGAACGCCGATGCCCCATGGCCAGACGGTTCTTTCCCAGAGGTATCCGATTTATGGCAGCGGAGGTGGTTTTACATCACGGCTCCCAGTGGCACAAAGTGGGTGGCTGCCCCCGACTTCCACTCGGGCCCTCCGTCAAAACTGGCGTCATGGACCAACGTAGGACGGGATTGGGGGTCTGCTAGTGATGTACCAACACTGCAGACCCGTATCCGGGAGCTTCTTGAAAGGGACATTAACCTTGTCAGCATAATTCAGGTAATGCTAATCCAACGGATGTTGCCGTGCAAACGCCAGCCTCTCCGGATGTGGGAGTTCAATCCAGAGGGTGCACGGACTATTGGATGATGATTTACTTGTTGACAACTCTAGTGATGGATACTATGATGAAACGTCAATTAATCATGCTAATCAAGATAAAACGAATGACAATGATAAGGAGAAGATTGAGCTTCTAACTAAAGAACTAAACACTCTTAAGTTAGCTCATGAAACTATCTTCAAAGATCATCGAGAACTTTTAAGGGCTCATGAGAAGTTACGCTTTGAAAAGCTCAATCTTGAGCAAGAGCATGAGTTCTTAAAAGCAATCAATGATGATCTCCGTAAGAAAAGTTCTTCTTACATTGCCAAGCATTTACTCTTATCTACTTACATGCCTCAAGTCAAGTCTAGTAACAAGTACAAGAAAGATACTTCCTCTAATAGTAACAATAATAATGTCAAATCCAATATTGTTGCTTCTAGTAGTTCTCTTGATTCCACTAATGATTCTCTTAGCCAAGTTACACTTGAGCAAGAAAATAGCTTATTAAAGGGAATTATAGAGAAAGGTGTTTACAAGAGCCTTGCCGGGAGTAAGCAATTCGAGGAAATTGTACGCAAGCAAGGAAGGCACCGGAAGAATCAAGGTGTTGGTTTTGAACGAAAGTTCAATGCCAATGGAGTTGAGTGGGAAGAAGATCAATACCCCAAGACGAATTTTGTTCCTCAACAAGAGAAGTATGATCCTACTTCCTTCAAAGGAACACAAGCACAAGATGATCTTCCACCACAAGACCACAAGAACAAAGGCAAGGACAAGCTTCAAGAAGAGATTGATGCATTTGAAGAAGCACCTGAGGCCTCATTCAAGTGGGTTCCCAAGACTACATCAAGTTCTACTTCATCAAGTACAACTACAACTCCAAGGATTCCCATCAAGATGATGTAGATCCCGAAGAAGAAGAACTAGCAAGTTCTTGAGGGTGACTCCGCCAACTTTCTTCACTCATATCATTATGGCAAGGACAAGTGCAATCAACTTTCACATCTTGCACTAGTTCAAGGAGTCACAAACCCTCATCTTGGGAAGGCAAGGGACAAGGTAACCTAATGATTTCATGGACATCATCTTGTGTGTGCATCACTCTATGTCCATAGATATTCTTGTTTGTTCCTTGTGGGACTAACCCATGTAGGTAAGTTGAAAGTGCAACTCACTCCAAAGGATTGCTCCAACTGATCTACATCAACATTGAGCATCCACATCTTCAACACCTACATGAAGTCATCATCGAAAAAACCCAAGGTTCGTTCATCCCTCTAAAAGGGGATCTCACATCTAGGGGGAGCTTAACTCTAAGAATTGAGTCAAAGCAACTCTAATGGTGTGAACACATCAATGCATTATGTAAAAGTGGTAACCCCACTTGAGCTTAAACGATGAGTATGACCTATGATCAAATGTTTTCATTTGATTCCTAAGTCAATATAATCATATATAGATCACCTAGTCATCGCCAATTGTTTGATAGATGCTAGAATTGGTTGTGCATGTTTTGCCACATATTTCATTTGCCATCTTATTGTGTGAGCATGTTGGTGCATATTTTACTCATTCAAGGACATCCACTTGTTGCTTTGATTGTTTGGGTTTCCTTTCTTTTTGCCAAGTGGATGGACAAGAATGCCTAAGAACCTTCTCTAGCTATCTATGCTTTTCTCGTCTCAAACTCTATTCATGCTACATCACAAAATTTGATCAAGTCAGATTCGAACCACTCTGTGTGAGGAGCACTCGGAGTCCCCGATTCATCATAGACTTAAACTTCCAAAACTTCTTTGTGATTCTCGGTCTGACCGATTCCTCCATTTCGGTCCTACCGAGATCACTAAGTCGATATAGGTTTTCAATCTCGGTGCAACCAATTTGAACTTTTCGGTCACACTGAGTTGTTATAACTGTACACAGTTATGCATCTCGGTGCCACCAAGTTGTTCCACTCGGTCACACCGACAGGGTCGGGCTATATATAGTCACAGGCAAAATTTTGGAAATTTCTCCGAACCTCTTCGCCTGCGCAATAGCTCGCTCTGCCTCCAGGGTCTCCGGATCGTCTCCTCATTGCCAGCCGCCTCCTGTCACTGGTCTCCGACGCCGTCAACGGATTTCAACCCCACCGTTGCCGCCGTAGCGAGTTCATCGCCAAGCTAGGGTATGGACTCGATCACTATGCTATCCTCGTCCGATTCCTAGCACATTGTGTTCTTAATGATTCTTGCCACGATTGAAACACTCCTATCCAGTCAATGCAATCCTTAGATTAGATGAGATTCGAAATTTTAGGGTTAGGTTTCCGCCGAAACCATCTCGGACCCACCGAGTTGAAAAACTCGGTCCCACCGATTTGGCTAACGCCATTGCACTAGTAACTCTCGGTCTGACCGAGAATTGCTAATCGGTGCGACCGATTTTAGGACTTTGTGAAACCCTAGCAGTCTCGGTGCCACCGAACTGTGACTCGGTCCAACCGAGTTCATCAGTTTAGGTTCCAAAACTGCTTCGGTATCACCGAGTTTGAAAATCGGTTGATCCGAAATGCTTTCTGTGGAAAACTAAAACTGAATGTTTGAATCATTCTTTTGCAAAAATCTCTGCATTTTGTGATGCTCATCCATTCTATCTCATCTATAACTCTTCACAGGGCCAGCAGTCAGTGATTTGCAGCATGTCAGACCAAAGTGACAATCAGAACAGGGAAGAAGAGCAGATTCACATGAGTGGGGGCACTAGCCCCTCCAGTTCCTCAGATGATGGCAGCAGGAGCACCCCAAGCAACCTGCCTAAAGCTGCCACTAGACAAAGAAAGAAGAGAACCTCAGATTCTGAGGATGAGAATTATAGAGCAAAAGAGGATGAGGCTACCTCCAAGAAGGTAGTGCTCAAAAAGGAGTATGCCTCAGCACAGAACACCAAACCTGGACTCAATAGGAAGGTTCCTGCCAAGAGGACACCTACGCTAAAGGTCAGAGCATCTACTCAAGTGCCAGAAAAGTCTGAACCCAAAGAGCCACCTGCAAAGAGAGTCACAACTTCCAAACCCAAGAAAGTTCCCACTAGAGAAACTATGAAGTTTACCATTGAATCAGAAGATGAAGCTGCTCAGGATAAGAAGAAGAAAAGAGCCAGAACCACAACTGCCCAGGTTCTTGGAAAACCCTCAATGAGGAGAGACTCTGAAGAGGAAGTAGAGGTTGCTGCACCAGCACCCAAGGCACCAAAGCTTATGGGTGATGCTATTAGATCAGGGGCTGCAACATCAAAGCCCAAGGAAGCACCCAAAGCTGCCCCCAAGGCCAAGCTTGCACCAAAGAGGAATACCAGGAGTATTCCAGCTGCTGAGAAGAACAAGGCCCCAGTGCCTGACATTGCTGATGATGAAGATGAAGAAGGACAAGTTCTAAGGAAGCTCAAGCCCAAGATACTAGACCATAATGATGCCCATCCAGTGGCTGAGGACATGAAGATCAGAAGAGACTCAGGGTTGAGGCTATGGAGGATGACAGATCCATATGCCACAAGGAGAAGAACTGTTGTTGATTGCAGATTCCATACAAAGGAACAGCAGGACTTCTATGAGACAATCTTGTTGGACAAGAAGCCCATAGTGTGTGATATGAGGTGGGTCGACTGGACCTACATGAAAGATAATGAAGAACACTATCCTAGAGTGCAAGACAGTTTTTTTGCTTATGGAGTTGCAGATTTTGTTGGGCAAAAGCTCACCAACTAGAATGATGAACTCATTATGCAATTCTACTCCACGGCACACTTCTATCCAGATGGAAGGATAGTTTGGATGTCTGAAGGTACAAGGTACCAGTCAACCATTGAGGAGTGGGCAAATCTGATCAATGCCCCAAAGGAGAGTGAAGATGACTTGGATGTATATGCCAAGAAGAAGATGGACCACAATTCCATGGCACACATGTACAAGGAGATCCCAGACGATGCTATTGAGACACATAAGTTTGGGTCAATCCACTTTCTTCTATCAGGGCTGCCAACTATCAACTGCATCCTAAGGCACTCTATTGCCTAAGTCTGGTGACCACAACATGATTAGAGGGCATGCAATCAACATGTTGCATTTGTTTGATGTGCCTCAGAAATTTAAGGTCATGAGACTTATGGTTGAAACCATTAAGAGTACTGCAGCAGACTAAAAGAGGAGTTGTGGATATGCCCCTCAGATTCAGGAGTTGATTAACTCAAAGATGGGCACTGGCAAATATCTATTGGATAAGGAACATTGTCCTCTCTATCCAGACTTTGAGGACAATCAGGTTGTCATGAATGAGTATGAACCATCATCAGTACAAGCTCAAGAGAAGAAGGAGAAGGCAAGGAAGGAGAAGGTTGCCAAGACGCCAACTCAAGAGCAGGCATCTGAGTACTTTTTGAAGAACAAGAAGGAGCAGCTTGGTTACTTGATAGTATCAACACTGAGGATTGAGAAGGGATTGGCCACCCTCACTCAGAATCAGGAGAGCTTGGAAAGAATCATCGAACTAAAATTCCATGATCTAGATGTCAAAGTAACTGAGATTCAATCAGTTGTGGAGCAGCTACAGGATGACATGCAGGAGAGGCAGGGCAAGACTACCACTAATGTATTTGCTAGAGTGCCTAGAGCTCAGAGGTCAGCTACAGTGCCTGTGACAAACACCAGAGCCACATCATCTACACCAGCTACAGCTCCTAAAGCTCCAGTGCAACCAGCTCCAGCATCAACCCCTCCAGCTCCATCTACTTCAACTGAAGCCTTCGTCCTTGGAGTTATCCGGACACCACCACCTGAAGATAAAGCCTGAGAGTCGATCTAGCACTGTGCATTTTCTATGAAGTTTTTGGTAACTTGTTGCCAAAGGGGGAGAAAAATGTATAGATCATAGGCTTCGAGAGAGAGAGTGTGTGTGTGTGTGTTGCTTTTGTTTTCTCTTGCTTTGGTGGTTAAACTTTGTTTGCTTCTGAATGCTTGAGATACTATGCTTTTTTTGTGAGACATTGATGATCATGTGTTTGATCATAAGCTACACTTATGCATGTTTGATGATATTATCTTAGCTATCCATATGTGATCATTCACTTTGCTTGGTGATGAGTGCATGTATTCAATCTTTGTCATTTTGAGCGCTCCACCAAGATGTATGTGACCTGGAAGAGTAACCCATGAGCCTAATTCCTTGTGCATTTGCAGTCCAAAGCAAATCTTAAAGTATGCACAAATTTAGGGGGAGCTCTTGCTTATCACATACTTCTCAAAGCGACGATGTTGTTAAATCTTATTATCATTTGTCGAAGCTTTGATCTATATGTTGTCATCAATTACCAAAAAGGGGGAGATTGAAAGTGCAACTATCCCTAGGTGGTTTTGGTAATTCATAACAACATATAGCTCATTGAGCTAATGCTATTCCAAGACTATTATTTCAGGAAAGCTCAATGAATGGCATGGCATGGATGATGAAAGCGGATCCCTCAAAATACTAATGACAAAGGATTGGCTCAAGCTCAAAAGCTCAAGACTCTTCATTTTATATTTTAGTGATCCAAGATCACATTGAGTCTATAGGAAAAGCCAATACTATCAAGGAGGGATGAGGTGTTGCTTAATGAGCCTCTTGCTTCATGTGCTTAGTGATATGCTCCAAAAACCCTCAGCTACCTTCTCACATCTACAAATGACCTAAACCTAAAGCCAAAATTGGTCACACCGATTCTTCCGATCTGGCACCACCGAGTTTGAATGTCATAGCCACTGCCACAAACCCTAGGCAAATTGGTCTTACCGATAGGGATCTCGGTCTCACCGAGATGGGATTGCAATCTCTCTGTTTCCCTTCGTAACGTTTCAATTTAACCGAAGTGAGCGATCGGTCCCACCGAGATTGCAATGTAAACTCTCTGTTTCCTTTTTGTAACATTTCAGTCTCACCAAAAAGAGCAAATCGGTCCCACCGAGTTCACCTGACCAACTCTTTGGAAAGCTTATTACCAAATCGGTCTCACCGAGTTTGTGTAATTGGTCTTACCGAGATTACGTTATGCCCTAACCCTAACTGAATCGGCCTAACCGAGATGCATGTCAGTCCCACCGAAAATCACTAACTGTCACTAGGTTTACTAAATCGGTCCGACCAAGTCTGTTGAATCGGTCCCACCGAGTTTGGTAAATTGTGTGTAACAGTTAGATTTTGTGTGGAGGCTATATATACCCCTCCACCTCCTCTTCATTCATGGAGAGAGCCATCAGAACAAACCTACACTTCCAAATTACCATTTATGAGAGAGAACCACCTACTCATGTGTTGAGGCCAAGATATTCCATTCCTACCATATGAATCTTGATCTCTAGCCTTCCCCAAGTTGCTTTCCACTCAAATCTTCTTTCCACCAGATCCAAAACCTATGAGAGAGAGTTGAGTGTTGGGGAGACTATCATTTGAAGCACAAGAGCAAGGAGTTCATCATCAACGCACCATTTGTTACTTCTTAGAGAGTGGTGTCTCCTAGATTGGCTAGGTGTCACTTGGGAGCCTCCGACAAGATTGTGGAGTTGAACCAAGGAGTTTGTAAGGGCAAGGAGATCGCCTACTTCGTGAAGATCTACCGCTAGTGAGGCAAGTCCTTCGTGGGCGACGACCATGGTGGGATAGACAAGGTTGCTTCTTCGTGGATCCTTCGTGGGTGGAGCCCTCCGTGGACTCACGCAACCATTACCCTTCGTGGGTTGAAGTCTCCATCAACGTGGATGTACGATAGCACCACCTATCGGAACCACACCAAAAACATCCTTGTCTCCAATTGCGTTTGAATCCTCCAAACCCTTCCCTTTACTTTCTTGCAAGTTGCATACTTTAATTTCCGCTACCTATATACTCTTTGCATGCTTGCTTGAATTGCGTGATGATTGCTTGACTTGTCCTAAGATAGCTAAAATTTGCCAAGCTCTAAAGTTGGGAAAAGGTTAAGTTTTTAATTCGTCAAGTAGTCTAATCACCGCCCCCTCTAGACATACTTCAAGGTCCTACAGCTTGCTGGATGGTGATGGGTTGTGAGGGAGTCCTGGACTAGGGGGTGTCCGGACAGCCGGACTATCATCGTCTGCCGGACTCCAAGACTACGAAGATACAAGATTGAAGACTTCGTCCCGTGTCCGGATGGGACTTTCCTTGGCGTGGAAGGCAATCTTGGCAATACGGATATGTAGATCTCCTACCATTGTAACCGACTCTGTGTAACCCTATCCCTCTCCGGTGTCTATATAAACCGGAGGGCTTTAGTCCGTAGGACACGACATCCATTACAACAATCATACCATAGGCTAGCTTCTAGGGTTTAGCCTCCTTGATCTCGTGGTAGATCCACTCTTGTACTACCCATATCATCAATATTAATCAAGCAGGACATAGGGTTTTACCTCCATCAAGAGGGCCCGAACCTGGGTAAAACATCATGTCCCTCGTCTCCTGTTACCATCCGCCTAGACGCACAGTTCGGGACCCCCTACCCGAGATCCGCCGGTTTTGACACCGACATTGGTGCTTTCATTGAGAGTTCCTATGTGTCGTCACCGATAGGCTTGATGGCTTCTTCAATCAACAACAACGCTGTCCAGGGTGAGACTTGTCTCCCCGGACAGATCTTCATGTTTGGCGGCTTCGCACTGCGGGCCAATTCACTTGGCCATCTGGAGCAGATCGAAAGCTATGCCCCTGGCCATCAGGTCAGGTTTGGAAGCCTAAACTTCACGGCCGACATCCGCGGAGACTTGATCTTCGACGGACTCGAGCCACAGCCGAGCGTGCCGCGCTGTCACGATGGGCATGATTTAGCTCTGCCGCCGGACAGTGCCTTGGTGGCCGCACACGAATCCGCTCCGGCCCTTAGTCCGGAGCTGACCGCGCAGATCGAGGACCGGTGGCTGGACACCGCCTCGGGGGCTGCAACTTCCATGGTGATGGAGCCGAACACTAACCTTGTCCCTTACAAAGCTCGTGACTCCGAGGTGCCGGACTCCCTGCCGGACTCCGAACCTCCCGCGCCCCTGCCAATCGAATCTGATTGGGCGCCGGTCATGGAGTTCACCGCCGCGGACATCTTCCAACACTCACCCTTTGGCGACATCCTAAATTCGCTAAAGCATCTCTCGCTATCCGGAGAGCCCTGGCCGGACTACGGCCAGGATGGTTGGGATGCGGACGACGAAGAAATTCAAAACCCACCCACCACCCACTTTGTAGCCACTGTCGACGATCTAACTGACATGCTAGACTATGACTCCGAAGACATCGACGGTATGGATGACGATGCCGGAGACGAACAAGAACCAGCGCCTACAGGGCACTAGAAGACCACCGCGTCATATGACATATACATGGTGGACACCCCAAAAGATGGGGACAGCGAAGAAGCAGCGGAGGCAGATTCCTTAAAGAAACAGCCCAAGCGCCAACGTCAGCGGCGCCGCTCTAAATCCCGCCACAGCAAGAATGGAGATTCCGGCACAGGAGATAATAACACCCCAGAAAGTGCCGAAGACAATCCCCTCCAGCAAGATTCAGCGCAGGAGGATGCAGAAGGAAGCCCTCACGAGAGAGCGGCAGACGAAGAGGTCGAGGATGATAATTACATACCTCCCTCCGGAGACGAGGCAAGCCTCAACGACGACGAATTTGTCGTGCCGGAGGATCCCGTCGAACAAGAGCGTTTTAAACGCAGGCTTATCGCCACGGCAAATAGCCTAAAGAAAAAGCAGCAGCAGCTTCAAGCTGATCAAGACCTACTGGCCGACAGATGGACCGAGGTCCTCGCGGCCGAAGAGTATGAACTCGAACGTCCCTCCAAGAGTTACCCAAAACGCAAGTTGCTCCCCCGATTAGAGGAGGAAGCATACATACCTTCATCGCCAGCGCACAATACGGCCGACCGACCACCCCGTGGTCGCGACAGAGAGGCATCCAGGCCCTCCACCAAGACCGTACCCCGGCATCGCTCCAAAAGTACGAAGCCAAGAGGGAACGCGCCGGACTTGCGGGATATATTGGAGGACAAAGCAAGGCAATCCAGATCCATCTATGGATCACGTGGGCGCCCCACGACCCACGACAAATACCGTCGCGCCGGATACAACTCCGGCCGGGCCGAACACAGCAGACAACGCTCCCTTGAGCTACGCCGTGATATTGCTCAATACAGAGGCGCCGCACACCCGTTATGCTTCACTGACGAAGTAATGGATCATCAAATCCCCGAAGGGTTTAAACCCGTAAACATTGAATCCTACGATGGTATGACAGACCCCGCGGTTTGGATCGAAGATTATCTCCTTCACATCCATATGGCCCGCGGCGACGATCTCCACGCCATCAAGTATCTCCCACTCAAGCTTAAAGGACCAGCTCGGCATTGGCTTAACAGCTTGCCCGCAGAGTCAATTGGGTGTTGGGAAGACCTGGAAGCCGCATTCCTCGACAACTTCCAGGGCACATATGTGCGACCACCAGACGCCGATGACCTAAGCCACATAATTCAGTAGCCAGACGAATCAGCCAGGCAATTCTGGACACAGTTCTTAACAAAGAAAAATCAAATCGTCGACTGTCCGGATGCAGAGGCCCTCGCAGCCTTCAAACATAACATCCGCGACGAGTGGCTAGCCCGGCACCTAGGACAGGAAAAGCCGAAATCCATGGCAGCCCTCACATCACTAATGACCCGCTTCTGTGCGGGAGAGGATAGCTAGCTAGCTCGCAGCAACAACCTCAGAAAAAATGCTGACAGTCCGGATACTAAGGACCACAACGGCAGGTCGTGTCGAAGCAAAAACAAACGCCGCGTTAACGGCGACAACAATGAGGATACGGCAGTCAACGCCGGATTCCGAGGCTCTAAACCCGGTCAGCGGAAGAAGCCATTCAAAAGAACCACTCCAGGTCCGTCCAACTTGGACCGAATACTCGACCGCTCATGCCAGATACATGGCACCCCCGAAAAACCAGCTAACCACACCAACAGAGATTGTTGGGTATTCAAGCAGGCAGGCAAGTTAATTGCCGAAAACAGTGACAAGGGGCTGCATAGCGACGACGAGGAAGAGACCCGGCCGCCGAACAGTAGAGGACAGAAGGGTTTCCCCCCACAAGTGCGGGCGGTAAACATGATATACGCAACCCATATACCCAAGAGGGAGCGGAAGCATGCACTAAGGGACGTATACGCGATGGAGCCAGTCGCCTCGAAGTTCAATCTGGTCCTCTTGCCCGATCACTTTCGATCGAAGAGACCATCCGACCAGCATCCACCATGGCGGATTCACCGCATTGGTTTTAGACCCAATCGTCGATGGATTTCACCTCACGAGAGTCCTGATGGACGGCGGCAGTAGCCTGAACCTACTTTATCAGGATACAGTGTGCAAGATGGGCATAGACCCCTGAAGGATTAAACCTACAAAGACGACCTTCAAAGGCGTCATACCAGGTGTTGAAGCTAATTGTACAGGCTCAGTCACGCTGGAAGTGGTCTTCGGATCCCCGGATAATTTCCGGAGCGAGGAGTTAATCTTCGACATAGTCCCGTTCCGCAGCGGCTATCACGCTCTGCTCGGACGAACCGCGTTTGCAAAATTCAACGCGGTTCCGCATTATGCATACCTCAAGCTCAAGATGCCAGGCCCTCCTGGAGTCATTACGGTCAACGGAAATACGGAACGCTCCCTCCAAACGGAGGAACATACAGCGGCTCTCGCGGCAGAAGTACAGAGCAGCCTTCTAAGGCAATTTTCGAGTCCGGCCGTTAAGCGACCAGACACGGCCAAACGCGCCCGGAGCAACATCAATCAAGACCACCTGGCACGTTCCGAGCACGCGTAGCAATGCGGCCCCAACCCCAGCCCTCGCATGATTGCAAGACCAACCCTCCGCGTACATCATTACGCTCTGGAGATACCATGGGCATAGGGGGAGGGGCACGACCACAACAGACCCAGAGTGCGGCTCGACTACACCAGGGGCTCCCAAGTGTGTCACTCTTCTTTTTTTTATTTTCCTTCTTTTTATATACAGGACTCCGTTTACCAGAGGCCCTGTCCGGCGGTGGACCCGCCGAACTCACGATGCAGCAGCCAGGGAGGGAAAAAGGCTGCGACGAACACTCAGGTGGTCTCCATTAAGAGCATTAAATTTGATTATACACACCAGTCCGCAGCCCACCCCTGGAGGGGGACATGTTTAATTAGTCCAATCCCTTGCTTACCGCACTATTTGTATCATTCCGCACTCATAGCAGAATTCCTTAAATAAATAATGCAAAAAAATTTGCCCATAATTGCATCACTTTACATATATGTTCATTAATGACATCTTGCACCCGTATATTTTGGTACGGCCGAATACACCAGGGGCTTATGTTCCCCGCATTATGGTGTGATAAGTCCGAACACTTTCACAAGTGCGGCACCCCAAACTTATAGCATTATATGAATCGGCTCCGAATCATGTCTTGGGTCAATAGTTGGGTTTGCCCAGCTCCCATGTTTTGGTACCTTACATTCCGTTCCATCGGCTAAGGTAGCACTGGGAGAACCACTGCGATTGCGCCCCGGTTGAGCTGGGCGAGCGCCTCAGTGGAGAAAGCTAAAACTGACTGGCATGATAAGGCGAGAGACTGGTCGCTGTTCGAGAGGTCTTTTCGGGTCCCTAAAGACTTATGCCGCTTCGAGCGAAGAACCGGATAATGTCCGAATACTAGGGCCTTCGCCGAAATTTAAAATTATAGAATTCTATGGCTAAGTGAGAGTGTTCAAGCATTATAAGTCCGGTTGCCTTGTTCGTTGTGTTGAGCGCCTCCCTAGATGGACCCAAAAATGGGAACAAGAGTGCTCAAGTTTATCCCGAACACCCCAGCACTAGTGGCATGGGGGCTGAAGCCGACGACTTGCCATCTCTCAGATTTTATAAACGGCTGCACAGAAGGTTATATTTTAAATTAAACAAGCATTCCTTAGCGCATATGAACAAAGTTTTCAGCGCACAGGATAATATGTAGCGAGTTTACTCAATAATTACATCTTTGGGGCACTCATCCGCAATCTTGAGGGCACCCTTCAGGACAGTCTTATAGTACATTTCGAGCGTACGATACTCCTTGCCCGCTGGCGGCGCGTCAGTGATGAGCCTCTCCGCATCCAGCTTGCCCCAGTGCACCTTTGCGCGGGCAAGGGGCCGACGAGCACCTTCAATACAGGCGGAGCGCTTGATGACCTCCACCCAGGGGCACGCATCCACCAGCCGCCGCACGAGGCCGAAGTAGCTCCCAGGTATGGCCTCTCCAGGCCACAGCCGGACTATGAGGCCCTTCATGGCCTCCTCAGCTACCTTGTGGAGTTCGACCAGCTGCTTCAGGTGGTCGCTAGGGGGCACCGGATGGCCGGCCTCAGCGTACTGAGACCAGAAGACCTTCTCCATTGAGCTCCCTTCCTCGCCACGGTAGAATGCGGCGGCATCGGACACACTGCGAGGCAGATCTGCAAACGCCCCTGGAGAGCTCCGAATTTGGGTAAGTGTCAGGTAGTTTACATTAACATGCTTGCTTTGCATGAAAAATGCCTTACCCGCCGCTATTTTCTTCACATCCTCAACCTCCTGAAGGGCCTTACGGGCCTCGGCCTTGGCGGACTTGGCACTTTCGAGAGCCGAGGCGAGCTCGGACTCTCGAGTCTTTGAGTCGCGCTCCAAACTCTCATGCTTCTCCATGAGAGCCGGAGCTCTTGCCGCACCTCCGCCACCCGCGCCTCCTGCTTCTATCGCTCTGCCCGTTCCGCGGCCGCATTGCGTTCGGCCGCGGACATAGCCTCCTTCAGGGTTGCCACCTCGTTCGTGGCCCCTGCAGTACCCATGTTATCCTTGTTATTCTTTTATTGCAACCTAAATCCTTTTTGTAAGGTAACTATTCAAAGTGGTGTTACTCACCTTCTTTGTCCTCGAGCTGCTTCTTGGCACGGCCGAGCTCTTGCTCGGACCGCTCGAGATCCTGCTTCAATGCACCGACCTCCGCAGTCAGTGCGGCAGAGGTCAGCAGCGCAGCCTGCAAACCCATATTGACATACTTTTTAGCAACCCTGCGTATATCTTTTTAGATCCTTAGTCCGGCTTTTCTTTCCGAACACCGAACTGAGCATCAGGGGCTACTGTCTATGCGGTGTTACATTACATAATTTTAACTTCTTACCTCAAAGCCTGTTAGAAGGCTACTGCAGGCTTCGGTCAGCCCGCTCTTGGCGAGCTGAACCTTCTGAATCACCGCACTCATAACAGTGCGGTGTTCTTCCTCGATGGAAGCGCCTTTGAGCGCCTCCAGCAAGTTGTCCGGCGCCTCCGGTTGGACGGAGGCCACCGGCGTCACGGTCTTTCCCTTCTTGCGAAGGGGCCGCCTGCCGGACTCCGGAACCACTGCGGGTTTCGGTGTGGAGACCGGCGCAAAGTCCGGGAGGCTGCCTTGTGGCGCCTCCGGAGCCTCCTCCTGATGGGTCCCTTCCTGGGATCCCACCTCGGCGTCCTCAGCGGCGCGAGGGGTGGAGGCAGTCGGGATGGAATCCACATCCGACGGAGCCAACGACCCGCTCGATGAAGCGGGGAGATCATCATCGGCCGGACTGCAGGAAGTACGCGGCATTAGAAGGACACTATGTGACACAAAAGAGAAATTATAAATCATTCAGGAATCCAGATACTTACGATCTCGCCGGAGGCCTAGCCCTTGAAGGCCACTCTTCGCCGCCAACGTTGGTGTTGGCAGAGCTGTCCGGGGGAATAGTTCTTCCCCTCTTGGACCCTTCGGCCTCCCCTGTTGGGGAAGCCTTCCTCTTTCTCTCTCCCCCCTCTAGGAGAGAGTCTTCTTCCTCCTCCTCATCTTCGGGGGAGGAGTCCGCCTCGGAGTCGTCAGATACCTGAAAATGGGAACTCTTTTCGAGTACCCGTGGCCACCTTCTTGGCCTTCTTCTCCGGCACCACATGCGGTGCCGGAACCAGCAGCCCCGCTAGACGGGCGTCTACTGGGTTTTCTGGCATGGGAGCCGGGCAGACGAGCTGCTCCGCCTTCTTCATCCAGTCCTGTCAAAGGAAAAGGGAGATTGAAACCCGCTTGGAATCAAACTATTAACAACAAGTGTCCCGTAAAGGGGTAGAATCACTTACCTCGTCAGCTGGACGCTGCGAGTGAAATCCGCGATCTTTCGTCGTGGATGCGGGGGCTTCGGCGCCCTTAAACAGCACCCTCCAGGCGCCTTCGTACGTCGTGTCGAAGAGCCCGCTCAACGCCTGGTGCTGTGCCGGGTCGAACTCCCACAGGTTGAATGCCCGTTGTTGGCAGGGGAGAATCCGGCGGACGAGCATGACTTGGACCACGTTAACCAGCCTGAGCTTCTTGTTCACCAGCTTTTGGATACAGGCTTGGAGTCCCGTCAGCTCCTCCGAACTACCCCATAGCAAGCCCTTCTCTTTCTAGGAGGTGAGCTGCACAGGGATACCAGATCTGAACTCGGGAGCCACCGCCCACGTAGGGTCGCGCGGTTCGGTGATGTAGAACCACCCCGATTGCCACCCCTTGACGGATTCCACGAAGGCCCCTTCGAACCAAAGGACGTTGGGCATCTTGCCCAACATGGCGCCTCCGCACTCCGTTTGAGTGCCCTTCACCACCTTCGGCTTGACATTGAAGGTCTTGAGCCACAGGCCGAAGTGGGGCTGGATGCAGAGGAAGGCCTCGCACACGACGATAAATGCCGAGATGTTGAGGATGAAGTTCGGCGCCAGATCATGGAAATCCAGGCTATAGTAGAACATGAGCCCCCGAACAAAGGGGTGAAGTGGAAAGCCCAGTCTGCGGAGGAAGTGGGGAAGGAAAATGACCCTCTCATGGGGCCTGGGGGTGGGGATGAGCTGCCCCTTGTCGGGCAGCCGGTGCGCGATGTCGCCGGAAAGGTATCCGGCGCTGCGCGGCTTTGCGATGTGCTCCTCCTTAACGGTGGAGGCCAACCACTTGCCTCCCGCTCCGGACATGGTCGGAGCAGGTCGAGACGAGATGCGCGAACTTGGGCGCTGGAGCTCGAGTGCGCGGAGATGGATAAGCAAAGGAGGAAGAAGGCGTAGGTGAAAAGGTGGATCCTTATCCCCTTATATATAGGCGGAGGTAGACTATGCGTCCCCACCGGCCTAGTAAAACTTTCTTATCTCCCAAGCGCCACCATCAATGGTGTGGTTGGGTTACCCACGTCAGTATTGATGAGAATCCCGGAATAAGGGGAACACGATCTCTGCTTCGACAAGACGTGCCAAGGAAACCGCTTCGCTAAACGCGCTGAGGTGGTATAAAAACGATTCAAGTAAAAGCTTGGTAGTGGTGTGACGTCATGCTGCAAAATACGTCAGCAGATTGAACTTGTGCACATATTATTCTCTCTACGGTGGAATGTGGAATTTATTTTGCAGAGCCGGACACTATCCTGGTGTTCACAATCTTCTATGGATTATTCGGAGGAGGAACCCGCCTTGCAATGCCGAACATTATGCGCGCCGGACTCATCGTCATTGAAGCCAGGTTCAGGGGCTACTGAGGGAGTCCTAGACTAGGGGGTGTCCGGACAGCCGGACTATCATCGTCCGCCGGACTCCAAGACTACAAAGATACAAGATTGAAGACTTCGTCCCGTGTCCGGATGGGACTTTCCTTGGCGTGGAAGGCAAGCTTGGAAATACGGATATGTAGATCTCCTACCATTATAACTGACTCTGTGTAACCCTAGCCCTCTCCGATGTCTATATAAACCGGAGGGCTTTAGTCCGTAGGACACGACATCCATTACAACAATCATACCATAGGCTAGATTCTAGGGTTTAGCCTCCTTGATCTCGTGGTAGATCCACTCTTGTACTACCCATATCATCAATATTAATCAAGCGAGACGTAGGGTTTTACCTCCATCAAGAGGGCCCGAACCTGGGTAAAACATCGTGTCCCTCGTCTCCTGTTACCATCCGCCTAGACGCACAGTTCGGGACCCCCTACCCGAGATCCTCCGGTTTTGACACCGACAGGTTGGATGAGATTTACCATGTAATCAAGTAAGTTTTGTTAGGGTTTGATCCCTAGTATCCTGTTGGGTAACGTAGTAATTTCAAAATTTTCCTACGCACACGCAAGATCATGGTGATGACATAGCAACGAGGGGAGAGTGTTGTCTACGTACCCTCGTAGACCGAAGCGGAAGCGTTAACGCAGCATAGAGGAAGTAGTCGTACGTCCTCCCGGTCCGATCGATCCAAGCACCGTTACTCCGGCACCTCCGAGTTCTTGACACACGTACAGCTCGATGACGCACCCTCGATCTCCAATCCAGTAGAGGCTTCGAGGGGGAGTTCCGTCAGCACGACGGCGTGGTGACGATCTTGATGTTCTCCTGTCGCAGGGCTTCGCCTAAGCACCGCTACAATATGATTGAGGTGTAATATCGTGGAGGGGGGCACCGCACACGGCTAAGGAACGATCAATGATCAACTTGTGTGTCCTAGGGTGCCCCCTTACCCCCGTATATAAAGGAGGGAGGGAGGAGGTGGCCGGCCCAAGGGGGGCGCGCCATAGGGAGGGGGAAACCTACTCCAAGTAGGTTTCCCTCTCTTTTCCTTATCTTATTTGGAGGGGGAAGGAAGGAGTACTAGTATTAGGAAGTAGTACTAGTAGTAGGAAAGGAAGAGGGGGAAGGAGAAAGGAAAGGGGGGGCCGGCCCCCCTCCCCAATTCGGATTGGGCTTGGGGGGCGCGCCCCCCTCCCTTGCTCCTTCTCCCTTCCTCCTACATGGGCCCAATAAGGCCCATATACCTCCCGGGGGGTTCCGGTAACCTCCCGGAGCTCCAAATTCTTCCGGAACCTTTCCGGTGTCCAAATATATCCGTCCAATACATCAATCTTTATGTCTCGACCATTTCGAGACTCCTCGTCATGTCCATGATCATATCCGGGACTCTGAACAACCTTCGGTACATCAAAATACATAAACTCATAATATAACTGTCATCGAAACCTTAAGCGTGCGGACCCTACGGTTCGAGAACAATGTAGACATGACCGAGACATGTCTCTGGTCAATAACCAATAGCGGGACCTGGATGCCCATATTGGTTCCTACATATTCTACGAAGATCTTTATCGGTCAAACCGCATAACAACATACGTTATTCCCTTTGTCATCGGTATGTTACTTGCCCGAGATTTGATCGTCGGTATCCAATACCTGGTTCAATCTCGTTACCGGCAAGTCTCTTTACTCGTTCCGTAATACGTCATCTCATAACTAACTTATTAGTTACATGCTTGCAAGGCTTAGGTGATGAGTACTACCGAGAGGGCCCAGAGATACCTCTCCGACAATCGGAGTGACAAAACCTAATCTCGAATTATGCTAACTCAACATGTACCTTCGGAAACACCTGTAGTACTCCTTTATAATCACCCAGTTACGTTGTGACGTTTGGTAGTACCCAAAGTGTTCTTCCGGTAAACGGGAGTTACACAATTCTCATAGTTACAGGAACATGTATAAGTCATGAAGGAAGCAATAGCAGAATACTAAATGATCAAGTGCTAAGCTAACGGGATGGGTCATGTCAATCACATCATTCTCCTAATGATGTGATCTCATTAATCAAATGACAACACATGTCTATGGTTAGGAAACATAACCATCTTTGATTAATGAGCTAGTCAAGTAGAGGCATACTAGTGACTATATGTTTGTCTATGTATTCACACATGTATTATGTTTCCGGTTAATACAATTCTAGCATGAATAATAAACATTTATCATGATATGAGGAAATAAATAATAACTTTATTATTGCCTCTAGGGCATATTTCCTTCAGTCTCCCACTTGCACTAGAGTCAATAATCTAGATTACACAGTAATGATTCTAACACCCATGGAGTCTTGGTGCTGATCATGTTTTGCTCGTGAGAGAGGTTTAGTCAACGGGTCTGCAACATTCAGATCCGTATGTATCTTGTAAATCTCTATGTCTCCCACTTGGACTTGGTCCCGAATGGAATTGAAGCGTCTCTTGATGTGCTTGGTCCTCTTGTGAAATCTGGATTCCTTTGCCAAGGCAATTGCACCAGTATTGTCACAGAAGATCTTCATTGGTCCCGATGCACTAGGTATGACACCTAGATCGGAAATGAACTCCTTCATCCAGACTCCTTCATTCGCCGCTTCAGAAGCAGCTATGTACTCCGCTTCACATGTAGATCCTGCTACGACGCTTTGTTTTGAACTGCACCAACTTACAGCTCCACCGTTTAATATAAACACGTATCCGGTTTGCGATTTAGAATCGTCCGGATCAGTGTCAAAGCTTGCATCAATGTAACCATTTACGACTAGCCCTTTGTCACCTCCATATACGAGAAACATATCCTTAGTCCTTTTCAGGTATTTCAGGATGTTCTTGACCGCTGTCCAGTGATCCACTCCTGGATTACTTTGGTACCTGCCTTCCAAGCTTATTGCTAAGCATACGTCAGGTCTGGTACACAGCATTGCATACATGATAGAGCCTATGGCTGAAGCATAGGGAACATCTTTCATTTTCTCTCTATCTTCTACTGTGGTCGGCATTGAGTTCGACTCAACTTCACACCTTGTAGCATAGGCAAGAATCCTTTCTTTGCCTGATCCATTTTGAAATTTTTCAAAATTTTGTCAAGGTATGTGCTTTGTGAAAGTCCTATTAAGCATTTTGATCTATCTCTATAGATCTTGATGCCCAATATGTAAGCAGCTTCACCGAGGTCTTTCATTGAAAAACTTTTATTCAAGTATCCCTTTATGCTATCCAGAAATTCTATATCATTTCCAATTAATAATATGTCATCAACATATAAAACTAGAAATGTTGCAGAGCTCCCACTCACTATCTTGTAAATACAGGCTTCTCCAAAAGTCTGTATAAAACCATATGCTTTGATCACACTTTCAAAGTGTTTATTCCAACTCCGAGATGCTTGCACCAGTCCATAAATGGAACGCTGGAGTTTGCACACTTTGTCAGCACCTTTTGGATCAACAAAACCTTCTAGCTGCATCATATACAACTCTTCTTCCAGAAATCCATTCAAGAATGCAGTTTTGACATCCATTTGCCAAATTTCATAATCATAAAATGCAGCAATAGCTAACATGATTCAGACACACTTAAGCATCGCTACGGGTGAGAAAGTCTCATCGTAGTCAACCCCTTGAACTTGTCAAAAACCTTTCGCAACAAGTCGAGCTTTATAGACAGTTACATTACCATCAGCGTCAGTCTTCTTCTTAAAGATCCATTTATTCCCAATGGCTTGCCGATCATCGGGCAAGTCAACCAAAGTCCATACTTTGTTCTCATACATGGATCCCATCTCAGATTTCATGGCCTCTAGCCATTTTGCGGAATCTGGGCTCATCATCGCTTCCTCATAGTTCGTAGGTTCATCATGGTCAAGTAACATGACTTCCAGAATAGGATTACTGTACCACTCTGGTGCGGATCTTACTCTGGTAGACCTACGAGGTTCAGTAGAAACTTGATCTGAAGTTTCATGATCAATATCATTAGCTTCCTCACTAATTGGTGTAGTTGTCACAGGAACCAGTTCTTGTGATGAACTACTTTCCAATAAGGGAGCAGGTACAATTACCTCATCAAGTTCTACTTTCCTCCCACTCACTTCTTTCGAGAGAAACTCCTTCTCTAGAAAGGATCCAATTTTAGCAACGAAAATCTTGCCCTCAGATCTGTGATAGAAGGTGTACCCAATAGTCTCTTCTGGGTATCCTATGAAGACACATTTCTCCGATTTGGGTTCGAGCTTATCTGGTTGAAGTTTCTTCACATAAGCATCGCAGCCCCAAACTTTGAGAAACGACAACTTTGGTTTCTTGCCAAACCACAGTTCATAAGGCGTCGTCTCAACGGATTTTGATGGTGCCCTATTTAACGTGAATGCGGCCGTCTCTAAAGCATAACCCCAAAACGATAGCGGTAAATCGGTAAGAGACATCATAGATCGCACCATATCAAGTAAAGTACGATTACGACGTTCGAACACACCATTTCGTTGTGGTGTTCCAGGTGGCGTGAGTTGCGAAACTATTCCACATTGTTTCAAATGTAAACCAAACTCGTAACTCAAATATTCTCCTCCACGATCAGATCGTAGAAACTTTATTTTCTTGTTACGATGATTTTCTACTTCACTCTGAAATTCTTTGAACTTTTCAAATGTTTCAGACTTGTGCTTCATCAAGTAGATATACCCATATCTGCTCAAATCATCTGTGAAGGTGAGAAAATAACGATATCCGCCACGAGCCTCAACATTCATCGGGCCACATACATCTGTATGTATGATTTCCAACAAATCTGTTGCTCTCTCCATAGATCCGGAGAATGGTGTTTTGGTCATCTTGCCCATGAGGCACGGTTCGCAAGTACCAAGTGATTCATAATCAAGTGATTCCAGAAGTCCATCAGTATGGAGTTTCTTCATGCGTTTTACACCAATATGACCTAAACGGCAGTGCCACAAATATGTTGCACTATCATTATCAACTCTGCATCTTTTGGTTTCAACATTATGAATATGTGTATCACTACTATCGAGATTCAATAAAAATAGACCACTCTTCAAGGGTGCATGACCATAAAAGATATTACTCATATAAATAGAACAACCATTATTCTATGATTTAAATGAACAACCATCTCGCATTAAACAAGATCCAGATATAATGTTCATGCTCAACGCAGGCACCAAATAACAATTATTCAGGTTTAAAACTAATCCCGATGGTAGATGTAGAGGTAGCGTGCCGACCACGATCACATCGACTTTGGAACCATTTCCCACGCGCATCGTCACCTCGTCCTTAGCTAATCTTCGCTTAATCCGTAGTCCCTGTTTCGAGTTGCAAATGTTAGCAACAGAACCAGTATCAAATACCCAGGTGCTACTGCGAGCATTAGTAAGGTACACATCAATAACATGTATATCACATATACCTTTGTTCACTTTGCCATCCTTCTTATCCGCCAAATACTTGGGGCAGTTCCGCTTCCAGTGTCCAGTCTGCTTGCAGTAGAAGCACTCAGTTTTAGGCTTAGGTCCAGACTTGGGTTTCTTCTCTTGAGCAGCAACTTGTTTGCTGTTCTTTTTGAAGTTCCCCTTCTTCTTCCCTTTGCCCCTTTTCTTGAAACCAGTGGTCTTGTTGACCATCAACACTTGATGCTCCTTCTTGATTTCTACCTCCGCGGCTTTCAGCATCGCGAAGAGCTCGGGAATAGTCTTGTTCATCCCTTGCATATTATAGTTCATCACAAATCTCTTGTAGCTTGGTGGCAGTGATTGGAGAATTCTGTCAATGACGCTATCATCCGGAAGATTAACTCCCAGTTGAATCAAGTGATTATTATACCCAGACATTTTGAGTATATGCTCACTGACAGAACTGTTCTCCTCCATCTTGCAGCTGTAGAACTTATTGGAGACTTCATATCTCTCAATCCGGGCATTTGCTTGAAATATTAACTTCAACTCCTGGAACATCTCATATGCTCCATGACGTTCAAAACGTCGTTGAAGACCCGGTTCTAAGCCGTAAAGCATGGCACACTGAACTATAGAGTAGTCATCAGCTTTGCTCTGCCAGACGTTCTTAACGTCGTCAGTTGCATCAGCAGCAGGCCTGGCACCCAGCGGTGCTTCTAGGACGTAACTCTTCTGTGCAACAATGAGGATAATCCTCAGGTTACGGACCCAGTCCGTGTAATTGCTACCATCATCTTTCAACTTTGCTTTCTCAAGGAACGCATTAAAATTCAACGGAACAACAGCACGAGCCATCTATCTACAAACAAACATAGACAATCAAAATACTATCAGGTACTAAGTTCATGATAAATTTAAGTTCAATTAATCATATTACTAAAGAACTCCCACTTAGACAGACATCTCTCTAGTCATCTAAGTGATCACGTGATCCAAATCAACTAAACCATGTCCGATCATCACGTGAGATGGAGTAGTTTCAATGGTGAACATCTCTATGTTGATCATATCTACTATATGATTCACGCTCGACCTTTCGGTCTCTGTGTTCCGAGGCCATATCTGTATATGCTAGGCTCGTCAAGTATAACCTGAGTATTCCGCGTGTGCAACTGTTTTGCACCCGTTGTATTTGAACGTAGAGCCTATCACACCCGATCATCACATGGTGTCTCAGCACGAAGAACTTTCGCAACGGTGCATACTCAGGGAGAACACTTCTTGATAATTAGTGAGAGATCTTCTTAAAATGCTACCGTCAATCAAAGCAAGATAAGATGCATAAAGGATAAACATCACATGCAATCAATATAAGTGATATGATATGGCCATCATCATCTTGTGCTTGTGATCTCCATCTTCAAAGCACCGTCGTGATCACCATCGTCACCGGCGCGACACCTTGATCTCCACCGTAGCATCGTTGTCGTTACGCCATCTATTGCTTCTGCGACTATCGCTACTGCTTAGTGATAAAGTAAAGCAATTACAGGGCGTTTGCATTTCATACAATAAAGCGACAACCATATGGCTCCTGCCAGTTGCCAATAACTTCGGTTACAAAACATGATCATCTCATACAATAAAATATAGCATCACATCTTGGCCATATCACATCACAACATGCCCTGCAAAAACAAGTTAGACGTCCTCTACTTTGTTGTTGCAAATTTTACGTGGCTGCTACGGGCTTAAGCAAGAACCAATCTCACCTACGCATCAAAACCACAACGATAGTTTGTCAAATAGACTCCGTTTTAACCTTCACAAGGACCGGGCGTAGCCACACTCGGTTCAACTAAAGTTGGAGAAACAGACACCCGCTGGTCACCTGTGTGCTAAGCACGGCGGTAAAACCAGTCTCGCGTAAGCGTACGCGTAATGTCGGTCCGGGCCGCTTCATCCAACAATACCGCTGAACCAAAGTATGACATGCTGGTAGGCAGTATGACTTATATCGTCCACAACTCATTTGTGTTCTACTCGTGCATATAACATCAAACCATAAAAACCTAGGCTCGGATGCCACTGTTGGGTAACGTAGTAATTTCAAAATTTTCCTACGCACACGCAAGATCATGGTGATGACATAGCAACAAGGGGAGAGTGTTGTCTACGTACCCTCGTAGACCGAAGCGGAAGCGTTGACGCAGCGTAGAGGAAGTAGTCATATGTCCTCCCGGTCCGACCGATCCAAGCACCGTTACTCCGGCACCTCCGAGTTCTTGACACACGTACAGCTCGATGACGCACCCTCGATCTCCAATCCAGTAGAGGCTTCGAGGGGGAGTTCCGTCAGCACGACGGCGTGGTGACGATCTTGATGTTCTCCTGTCGCAGGGCTTCGCCTAAGCACCGCTACAATATGATTGAGGTGTAATATCATGGAGGGGGGCACCGCACACGGCTAAGGAACGATCAATGATCAACTTGTGTGTCCTAGGGTGCCCCCTTACCCCCGTATATAAAGGAGGGAGGAAGGAGGTGGCCGGCCCAAGGGGGGCGCGCCATAGGGAGGGGGAAACCTACTCCAAGTAGGTTTCCCTCTCTTTTCCTTATCTTATTTGGAGGGGGAAGGAAGGAGTACTAGTATTAGGAAGTAGTACTAGTAGTAGGAAAGGAAGAGGGGGAAGGAGAAAGGAAAGGGGGGGCCGGCCCCCCTCCCCAATTTGGATTGGGCTTGGGGGGGCGCGCCCCCCTCCCTTGCTCCTTCTCCCTTCCTCCTACATGGGCCCAATAAGGCCCATATACCTCCCGGGGGGTTCCGGTAACCTCCCGGAGCTCCAAATTCTTCCGGAACCTTTCCGGTGTCCAAATATATCCGTCCAATATATCAATCTTTATGTCTCGACCATTTCGAGACTCCTCATCATGTCCGTGATCATATCCGGGACTCCGAACAACCTTCGGTACATCAAAATACATAAACTCATAATATAACTGTCATCGAAACCTTAAGCGTGCGGACCCTACGGTTCGAGAACAATGTAGACATGACCGAGACATGTCTCTGGTCAATAACCAATAGCGGGACCTGGATGCCCATATTGGTTCCTACATATTCTACGAAGATCTTTATCGGTCAAACCGCATAACAACATACGTTATTCCCTTTGTCATCGGTATGTTACTTGCCCGAGATTTGATCGTCGGTATCCAATACCTAGTTCAATCTCGTTACCGGCAAGTCTCTTTACTCGTTCCGTAATACGTCATCTCATAACTAACTTATTAGTTACATGCTTGCAAGGCTTAGGTGATGAGTACTACCGAGAGGGCCCAGAGATACCTCTCCGACAATCGGAGTGACAAAACCTAATCTCGAATTATGCTAACTCAACATGTACCTTCGGAAACACCTGTAGTACTCCTTTATAATCACCCAGTTACGTTGTGACGTTTGGTAGTATCCAAAGTGTTCTTCCGGTAAACGGGAGTTACACAATTCTCATAGTTACAGGAACATGTATAAGTCATGAAGGAAGCAATAGCAGAATACTAAACGATCAAGTGCTAAGCTAACGGGATGGGTCATGTCAATCACATCATTCTCCTAATGATGTGATCTCATTAATCAAATGACAACACATGTCTATGGTTAGGAAACATAACCATCTTTGATTAATGAGCTAGTCAAGTAGAGGCATACTAGTGACTATATGTTTGTCTATGTATTCACACATGTATTATGTTTCCGGTTAATACAATTCCAGCATGAATAATAAACATTTATCATGATATGAGGAAATAAATAATAACTTTATTATTGCCTCTAGGGCATATTTCCTTCATATCCAGTGTGTTCTGAGATTGATGTTGCTATGACTTTGCTATGCTTAATGCTTGTCACTAGGGCCCGAGTGCCATGATTTCAGATCTGAACCTATTTTTTTCATGAATATATGTGAGTTTTTGATCCTATCTTGCAAGTCTGTAGTCACCTATTATGTGTTATGATCCGACAACCCCGAAGTGACAATAATCGGGATATTTCTAGGTGATGACCATAGTTTGAGGAGTTCATGTATTCACTATGTGCTAATGCTTTGTTCCGGTTCTCTATTAAAAGGAGGCCCTAATATCCCTTAGTTTCCGCTAGGACCCCGCTGCCACGGGAGGGTAGGACAAAAGATGTCATGCAAGTTCTCTTCCCTAAGCACGTATGACTATATTCGGAATACATGCCTACATTACATTGATGAATTAGAGCTAGTTCTGTGTCACCCTATGTTATAGCTATTACATGAGGAATTGCATCCGACATAATTATCCATCACTGATTTTTTCACGAAATACGGTGGCCCATCCGGTGGGTCCCCGCTGTCAGGTGGAGGAATAATTATTTTGCGCGTAATAAGGAGGCACTTCCTTGCTGCGGCCGTGGACCCAGCTGTCAGCCCCTCCACATACAGTCCACGTCCGATGGAAGCCGTTCCTTGACCATGTTGACCACGCCGCGCCGAGAGCACCAGGGCGGTGGACGACGGCGAGGCCTAGGAAGGGGACGATGTGGAGCCGGGGAAGACGCGGTAGTGGATGCCCACGCGTAGAGGAGTATGAGGGTTCACTAGTTCGCTGTAGTGTGAGGCTGCCGTTGCCGTAGAATAATAGGGGGTGTGGGTGAGTAGAGGGATGGCCTGGCCAGCGTTGGGAGTAGTAGAGGGCGGTGAGGCCTATGCCGCATTGCACCCAGCCACGGGAGGCAGGAGCACGAGGCACGACTGGCGCTGGTTTGGGCGGCTGGAACAAGAAGACCAAAGGTTGAAGAAGCACTACGGCCGTTGGATGGACATCGTACAGTCACTGGAGCTAGAATCATGCATATTGACTAAGTTGACAAAGCCCTTCGTCCCCGTCAACTTAGTAGGCCCACAAGTCAGCCTGCCAATATACTGGGTCCCAGCTAGCAAGGGGAGTATTCATTTTTTTGTGTAATAAGGAGGCACTTCCTTCCATGCGAAGATATAGCTGGTGGGTCCAAGCTGTCAGCGGTTGTAACATTTTTTCGTGAAATACAGAGGCCCTTTCGGTGGGTCCTAGATGCCAGGTGGAGGAATCATTATTTTGCACGTAATAAGGAGGTATTTCCTTGCGTTCGGCCGTGGACCCAGCTGTCAGCCTCTCCACGTATAGTCCACTTCAGATGCATGTCGGTCGTTGACCACGTTGACCAGGCCGCGCCAAGAGCACCAGGGTGGTGGATGACGGCGAGGCCTAGGAAGGGAACGACGCGGAGGCAGGGAAGACTTGACAGTTGTTTCCCACGCGGAGGGGAGTACGATTGTACAAGGGTTTACTGGTTCGTCTGCCGTCGCCGGAGAATAACAGCAGGTGTGGGTGAGTAGAGGGATGGCTAGGCCAGCGATGGGAGTACGGTTGGGCGGTGAGGCCTACGCGGCAGCATAGCCGGCCACGGGGAGGAGGGAGCAGGCAGTCCCGCCGGAGCTTGTTTGAGCGGCTGGAGCAGGAAGAGCAGAGATTGAAGAAGCACGACGGCCGTTGGATGGACATCCAACAGTCACTGCTTGTGCGTCAACCTTTTTTAGGAAAGCCTCCAATCTGTGGAAAAGATCATACAGCCCATCTGCCATTATTTCTAATAATTTACAGCCCATTTGCTAATTCTTAAGATTTTTTTTTGGAGCCCATATTCTTTTTGTTAGCATTACGTCCCATATTGTGGCCACGGTTAAAAAATTATACAAAATTTTGCATATTTCGGTGCGGTCCAAACTATTTTTAATCCCGAAATTTCAAGTCACATTCAAACTGATTTTAAAAATAAATGTATATCAATATAAAATCCAACAAATTGTCCATGCATAAAAATCAATGCAATTTAAAATCTAGAAATGAAAAAAAGAAATTTGAAACTAATTGTCGGTTTGATGTCTTTTAAAAATGTACAGCCCATTTCTTATTACTAATAGACCATTTTCTCGGCCAGCCGAATGAAGCTCTCCACGTCTTGAAAGATTTGCAGCCCAACAGGCCTCACAAAGCGACTTACTTCGCAAATCACAAAAAAACTGAGTTGTGGCCATTGTAGGACCTTGAAGTATGTCTAGAGGGGGGTGATTAGACTACTTGACCAATAAAAACTTAACCTTTTCCCAATTTTAGAGTTTGGCAGATTTTAGCTATTTTAGGACAAGTCAAGCAATCATCACACAATTCAAGCAAGCATGCAAAGAGTATATAGGCAGCGGAAATTAAAGCATGCAACTTGCAAGAAAGTAAAGGGAAAGGTTTGGAGGATTCAAACGCAATTGGAGACACGGATGTTTTTGGCGTGGTTCCGATAGGTGGTGCTATCGTACATCCACGTTGATGGAGACTTCAACCCACGAAGGGTAACGGCTGTGCGAGTCCACGGAGGGCTCCACCCACGAAGGATCCACAAAGAAGCAACCTTGTCTATCCCACCATGGCCGTCGCCCACGAAGGACTTGCCTCACTAGCGGTAGATCTTCATGAAGTAGGCGATCTCCTTGCCCTTACAAACTCCTTGGTTCAACTCCACAATCTTGTCGGAGGCTCCCAAGTGACACCTAGCCAATCTAGGAGACACCACTCTCCAAGAAGTAAGAAATGGTGCGTTGATGATGAACTCCTTGCTCTTGTGCTTCAAATGATAGTCTCCCCAACACTCAACTCTCTCTCATAGGTTTTGGATCTGGTGGAAAGAAGATTTGAGTGGAAAGCAACTTGGGTAAGGCTAGAGATCAAGATTCATATGGTAGGAATGGAATATCTTGGCCTCAACACATGAGTAGGTAGTTCTCTCTCAGAAAATGTATGCTGGAAGTGTAGGTTCGTTCTGATGGCTCTCTCCACGAATGAAGAGGAGGTGGAGGGGTATATATAGCCTCCACACAAAATCTAACCGTTACACACAATTTACCAAACTCGGTGGGACCGAATTGTTAATCCCGGTCGGACCGATTTAGTAAACCTAGTGACCGTTAGTGATTTTCGGTGGGACTGACATGCATCTCGGTGAGGCCGATTCGGTTAGGGTTAGGGCATAACGTAATCTTGGTAAGACCGATTACACAAACTCGGTGAGACCGATTTGGTAATAAGCTTTCCAGAGAGTTGGTCAGGTAAACTCGATGGGACCGATTTGCTCTTTTTGTTGAGACTGAAATGTTAGAAAAAGGAAACAGAGAGTTTACATTGCAATCTCGGTGGGATCGATCGCTCACTTCGGTTAGACCGAAACGCTACGAAGGGAAACAGAGAGATTGCAACCCCATCTCGGTGAGACCGAGATCCCTATCGGTAAGACCGATTTGCTTAGGGTTTGTGGTAGTGGCTATGACTTTTGGAATCGGTGGCGCCGGATAGGAAGTTTCGGTGTGACCGATTTTAGCTTTGGGTTTAGGTCATTTGTGGATGTGGGAAAGTAGTTGAGGGTTTTGGAGCATATCACTAAGCACATGAAGCAAGAGGCTCATTAAGCAACACCTCATCCCTCCTTGATAGTATTGGCTTTTCCTATAGACTCAATGTGATCTTGGATCACTAAAATGTAAAATGAAGAGTCTTGAGCTTTTGAGCTTGAGCCAATCCTTTGTCCTTAGTATTTTGAGGGATCCATTTTCATCATCCATGCCATGCCATTCATTGAGCTTTCCTGAAATAATAGTCTTGGAATAGCATTAGCTCAATGAGCTATATGTTGTTATGAATTAGCAAAACCACCTAGGGATAGTTGCACTTTCAATCTCCCCCTTTTTGGTAATTGATGACAACATATAGATCAAAGCTTCGACAAATGATAATAAGATCGAATAACATCGTCGCTTTGAGAAGTATGTGATAAGCAAGAGCTCCCCCTAAGTTTGTGCATGGGTTAAGATTTGCTTTGGACTGCAAATGCACAATGAATTAGGCTCATGGGTTACTCTTCCATGTCACATATATCTTGGTGGAGCGCTCAAAATAATAAACAATGAATACATGCACTCATCACCAAGCATAGTGAGTAATCACATAAGATAGATAGGATAATATCAAGCATGCATAAGTGTAGCTTATGATCAAACACATGATCATCAATGTCTCACAGGCATAGTATCTCAACCAAAAGCAAACAAAGTTTGCAAAACCACCAAATAAAGCAAGAGAGACCAAAAGCAACACTCTCTCTCTCTCGAAGCCTATGATCTATACATTTTTCTCCCCCTTTGGCAACAAGTTACCAAAAAGTTCATAGAAAATACATAGTGCTAGATCGACTCTCAGGCTTGATCTTCTGGTGGTGGTGTCCTGATGGCTCCTTGGACGAAGGCTTCAGTTGAAGTAGAGGGTGCTGGAGTGGATGTTGGAGCTGGTTGCACTTGAACTGTAGGGGCAGTAGGTGGTGCTGAAGTTGTTGCTCTAGTGTGTGTCACTGGCACTGCAACTGACCTCTGGGCTCTGGGCACTCTGGCAAACACATTGGTGGTTGTCTTGCCCTTCCTCTCCTGCATGTCATCCTGCAGGTGCTCTACAACTGACTGAATCTCAGTTACTTTAACATCTAGATCATAGAATTTTTGTTCCATGATTCTCTCAAGACTCTCCTGATTCTGAGTGAGGGTGGCCAGTCCTTTCTCAATCCTCAAGGTTGATGCTATCAAGTAACCAAGCTGCTCCTGTTTGGTTTTCAAGAAATATTCAGATGCCTCCTCTTGAGTTGGCATCTTGGCAGCCTTCTCCTTCTTTGCCTTCTCCTTCTTCTCCTGAGCTTGAACTGATTATGGATCATCTTCATTCATGACAACCTCATTGTCCTCAAAGTCTGGATAAATTGGAAAATGTTCCTTATCCAATTGATATTTTCCTGTGCCCATCTTTGAGTTAATCAATTCTTGAATCTGAGGTGCATATCCACAGCTCCTCTTCTAATCTGCTGCAGTCATCTTGATTGTTTCAACTATTAGGCTCATGACTTTGAACTTCTGGGGCACATCAAACACATGCAACATGTTGATGGCATGCCCTCTGATCATGTTATGGTCACCTAACTTGGGCAACAAAGTGTGCCTCAGAATCCAATTTATGGTTGGCAACCCTGACAGCAGAAAGTGAACTGATCCAAACTTGTGAGTCTCTACTGCCTTGTCTGGAATTTCCTTGTATATGTGAGCCATAGAATTGTGACCCAACTTCTTCTTTGCATAAATGTCCAGGTCATCCTCTTCTTCCTTGGGGGCATTTATCAGACTTGCGCATTCTCCAACAGTGTACTGGTACCTTGTACCTTCAGACATCCAAACAATTCTACCATCTGGGTAAAAATGTGCTGGGGAGTAGAACTGCATGATAAGCTCATCATTCCAGTTGGTGATCTTTTGTCTAACAAAATCTGCAACTCCACAAGCAATAAAGCTGTCTTCAACTCCAGGGTAGTGCTATTCATTTTCCTTGATGAATTTCCAGTCAACCCACCTCATATCACAGACTATGGGCTTCTTGTCCAACAGAATGGTCTCATAAAAGTCCTGATGTTCCTTTGTATGGAACCTGTAATCAACAGCAGTTCTTCTTCTTGAAGCATATGGATCTTCCATCCTCCACAGTCTCAGCCCTGAATCCTTCCTGATTCTCATGTCCTTAGCCACAGGATGGGCATCATTGTGCTCTGGTATCTTGGGCTTGAGCTTTCTAAGGACCTGCCCTTCTTCATCTTAATCTTCAGCAACATTGGGCACTGGGGCCTTGTTCTTCTCAGCAGCTGGAATACTCCTAGTATTCCTCTTTGTAACTTGCTTGGCCTTGGAGGCAGCTTTGGGTGCTTCCTTGGGCTTGGATGTTGCAGCCCCTGATCTGATTGCATCTCCCATAAGCTTAGCTGCCTTAGGTGCTGGTGCAGCATCCTCTTCCTCTTCATCAGATTCTCTTCTCATTGAGGGATTTCCAAGGACCTTGGCAGTTGTGGTTCTTGCTCTCTTCTTTTTCTTGTCCTGATCACCATCATCTTCTGATTCAATTGTGAACTTCATAGTTGCACCAGTTGGGACTTTCTGAGGTTTGGATGATGTGTCTTTCCTTGCACGTGCCTCTTTGGGTTGAGCTTGAGCTGGCACTTGAGTGGACTTCCTGGCCTTTGGCATTGGAGTTCTCTTGGCAGGAACTTTCTTATTCAGACTTGGCTTTGTGCTTTGAGCAGAGCCATATTCTTTCTTGAGCACCACTTTCTTAGAAGTGGCCTCATCTTCCTCAGCTTTGTAGTCTTCATCCTCAGAATCTGAAGTTCGTTTCCTCCTTTGCCTAGTTGCAGCCTTAGGCAAGTTGCTAGGAGTACTTCTGCTCCCTTCATCTGTGGTTGAGGGACTAGTGCCCTCACTCAAGTCCATGTGCTCTTCTGACCTATTCTGGCTGTCACTTTGATCTGACATACTTCAAAAGCTGACTGCTGACCCTGTGAAGAGTTATAGATGAGATAGAATAGATGAGCATCACAAAATGCAGAGATTTTTGCAAAAGAATGATTCAAAAGTTCAGTTTTAGTTTTCCACAGAAAGCATTTCAGATCAACCGATTTTCAAACTCGGTGATACCGAAGCAGTTTTGGAACCTAAACTGATGATCTCAGTTGGACCGAGTTTCAGTTTGGTGGCACCAAGACTGCTAGGGTTTCACAGAATCCTCAAATCGGTCGCACCGATTAGTAATTCTCGGTCAGACCGAGAGTCACTAGTGCAATGGCATAAGCCAAATCGGTGAGACCGAGTTTTCCAACTCGATGGGTCCGAGATGGTTTCGGCGGAAACCTAACCCTAAAAATTTGAATCGCATCTAGTCTATGGACTATTTTGGCTGGATAGAAGAATCTCAATCGTGGCAAGAATCAATATGAAAACAATGTGCTAGGAATCAGACGTGGATAGCACAAAGATCAAGTCCATACCCTAACTTGGCGGTGGACTTGCTATGGTGGCAACGGCGGGGACGAAATCCGTTGACGGCGGCGGAGACCAGCGACAGTAGGCTGCTGGCGACGAGGAGATGATCCGGAGACCACGATGGCAGAGCGAGCTGTTGCGCGGGCGAAGGGTTTCGGAGAAATTTCCAAAATTTTGCTCGTGGCTATATATAGCCCGACCCTGTCGGTGTGACCGAGTGGAACAACACGGTGGCACCGAGATGCATAACTGTGTTCAGTTACAGCAAATCAGTGAGACCGAAAAGTTCAAATCGGTTGCACCGAGATTGAAAACTCAGATCAACTTGGTGATCTCGGTAGGACCGAAATGGAGGAATCGGTCTGACCGAGAATCACAAAGAGGTTTTGGAAGTTTAAGTCTATGACGAATCATGGACTCCGAGTGCTCCTCACACAGAGTGGTTCGAATCTGACTTGATCAATTTTTGTGATGTAGCATGAATAGAGTTTGAGATGAGAAAAGCATAGATAGCTAAAGAAGGTTCTTAGGCATTCTTGTCCATCCACTTGGCAAAAAGAAAAGAAACCAAACAATCAAAACAACAAGTGGATGTCCTTGAATGAGTAAAATATGCACCAACATGTTCACACAATAAGATGGCAAATGAAATATGTGGCAAAGCATGCACAACCAATTCTAGCATCTATCAAACAATTGGCGATGACTAGGTCATCTATATATGAGTATATTGACTTAGGAGTCAAATGAGAACATTTGATTATAGGTCATACTCATCGTTTAAGCTCGAGTGGGGTTACCACTTTTACATAATGCATTAATGTGTTCACACCATTAGAGTTGCTTTGACTCAATTCTTAGAGTTAAGCTCCCCCTAGATGTGAGATCCCCCCTTAGAGGGATGAACTAACCTTGGGTTTTGTCGATGATGACTTCATGTAGGTGTTGAAGATGTGGATGCTCAATGTTGGTGTAGATCATTTGGAGCAATCCTTTGGAGTGAGTTGCACTTTCAACTTACCTACATGGGTTAGTCCCACAAGGAACAAACAAGAATATCCATAGGCATAGAGTGATGCACACACAATATGATGTCCATGAATTCATTAGGTTACCTTGTCCCTTGCCTTACCAACATGAGGGTTTGTGACTCCTTGAACTAGTGCAAGATATGATATGGAGGTCGATTGCACTTGTTCTTGCCAAAATGATATGAGTGAAGAATGTTGGCGAAGTCACCCTCAAGAACTCTCTAGTCCTTCTTCTTCGGGATCCACATCATCTTGATGGGAATCCTTGGAGTTGTAGTTGTACTTGATGAAGTAGAACTTGACGTAGTCTTGGGAACCCACTTGAACGAGGCTTTAGGTGCTTCTTCAAATGCATCAATCTCTTCTTGAAGCTTGTCCTTGCCTTTGTTCTTGTGGTCTTGTGGTGGAAAATCATCTTGAGCTTGTGTTCCCTTGAAGGAAGTAGGATCATACTTCTCTTGTTGAGGAACAAACTTCGTCTTGGGGTATTGGTCTTCTTCCCACTCAACTCCATTGGCATTGAACTTTCGTTCAAAACCAACACCTTGATTCTTCCGGTGCCTTCCTTTCTTGTGTACAATTTCCTCGAATTGCTTACTCCCGGCAAGGCTCTTGTAAACACCTTTCTCTATAATTCCCTTCAATAAGCTATTTTCTTGCTCAAGTGTAACTTGGCTAAGAGAATCATTAGTGGAATCAAGAGAACTACTAGAAGCAACAATATTGGATTTGACATAGTTATTGTTACTACTAGAGGAAGTATCTTTCTTGTACTTGTTACTAGACTTGACTTGAGGCATGTAAGTAGATAAGAGTAAACGCTTGGCAATGTAAGAAGAACTTTTCTTGCGGAGATCATCATTGATTGCTTTTAAGAACTCATGCTCTTGCTCAAGATTGAGCTTTTCAAAGCGTAACTTCTCATGAGCCCTTAAAAGTTCTCGATGATCTTCGTAGATAGTTTCATGAGCTAACTTAAGAGAGTTTAATTCTTTAGTTAGAAGCTCAATCTTCTCCTTAACATTGTCATTCGTTTTATCTTGTTTAGCATGATTAATTGACGTTTCATCATAGTATTCATCACTAGAGTTGTCAACAAATAAATCATCATCCACAAGCAAGTCATCTTCATCACTATTGAAATCAACATACTTGGGATGTGTTACCTTTGGACCTTTGGCCATGAAGCATCTTCCAACACCTTCATTTGATGAGTCAAATATGTCGTAGGAGTTGGTTGACACAAGTGCTAGACCGGCAACACCTTCATCTTGAGTATATTCGGAGTCGGAGTGATAGCTTCTCTCGGAGTGATTGTCAGAGTCGGAGCCGGATACCCATTCACCAACATGAGCTTGATGTCTTCGTTTTGTGTAGCTCCTTGATGACTTGTCCTTCCTTTCCGAATCTCTACTTCTCCGTGAGGGTCTTCGTTCATAACGATCATCTCTACTCCTCCTCTCTCTTGGTGGTGATTCTTCTCTTTTGCTCCTTCTTCTTGGAGAATCTTCTCTTCTTTTGTAGGGTGCCGTACACTCATTGAGTAGTGTCCGGGTCTCCCACAATTGTAGCAATTGCGCTCTCGACTAGAAGATCTCTTGACATTGTAAGACCTCGACTTGGAGCTTCTTTCTTTGCTTCTACTCTTGTAGAATTTGTTGAAGTTCCTCACCATTAAGCTCAATTCTTCATTGAAGGTTGGTTTCTCACTTGATGATGCGGGGGCTTCACTTGAGGCTTTATAAGCACCACTTGACTTGTTGTGAAGTTCCTCCTTATCCTTGAGTGACATCTCATGAGCAACAATTCTTCCAATGACTTCCGTTGGCTTGAGATCTTTGTAGTTTGGCATCATTTGAATCAATGTGCACACGGTATCATACTTTCCATCCAATGCTCTTAGGATTTTCTTGATGATGAATTTGTCGGTCATCTCTTCACTCCCTAAGCCGGCAATCTCATTTGTGATAAGAGCAAGCCTAGAGTACATTTCAGCGACACCTTCACCATCCTTCATTTTGAACTTGTCAAGCTGACTCTGGAGCACATCCAACTTGGATTCCTTGACGGACTCAGTACCTTCATGCATATCAATCAAAGTATCCCAAATTTCCTTTGCATTCTCAAGACGGCTGATTTTGTTGAATTCTTCGGGGCACAAACCATTGAAGATGATATCACAAGCTTGAGCATTGTATTGCAGCATCTTCAATTCTTCCGCATTAGCTTCATGGTTTGGTTCTCTCCCATCGAAAAATTCACCTTGCAAGCCAATACAAATAATTTCCCAAACGGCGGGGTTATGTCCAAGAATATGCATTTTCATCTTATGCTTCCAACTAGCAAAATTAGTACCATCAAAGTAAGGACCTCTACGGTGATAATTTCCCTCGCTAGATGCCATACTCTCCTAGGTTGTGAAACCAAGGCTATGACCACCAAAAGCTATGGAAATCAAAGCAAATGGAAACCAAAGCTCTGATACCACTTGTAGGACCTTGAAGTATGTCTATAGGGGGGGTGATTAGACTACTTGACCAATAAAAACTTAACCTTTTCCCAATTTTAGAGTTTGGCAGATTTTAGCTATTTTAGGACAAGTCAAGCAATCATCACGCAATTCAAGCAAGCATGCAAAGAGTATATAGGCAGCGAAAATTAAAGCATGCAACTTGCAAGAAAGTAAAGGGAAGGGTTTGGAGGATTCAAACGCAATTGGAGACACGGATGTTCTTGGCGTGGTTCCGATAGGTGGTGCTATCATACATCCATGTTGATGGAGACTTCAACCCACGAAGGGTAACGGCTGCGCGAGTCCACGGAGGGCTCCACCCATGAAGGGTCCACGAAGAAGCAACCTTGTCTATTCCACCATGGCCATCGCCCATGAAGGACTTGCCTCACTAGCGGTAGATCTTCACGAAGTAGGCGATCTCCCTGCCCTTACAAACTCCTTGGTTCAACTCCACAATCTTGTCGGAAGCTCCCAAGTGACACCTAGCCAATATAGGAGACACCACTCTCCAAGAAGTAACAAATGGTGCGTTGATGATGAACTCCTTGCTCTTGTGCTTCAAATGATAGTCTCCCCAACACTCAACTCTCTCTCATAGGTTTTGGATCTGGTGGAAAGAAGATTTGAGTGGAAAGCAACTTGGGGAATGCTAGGGATCAAGATTCCTATGGTAGGAATGGAATATCTTGGCCTCAACACATGAGTAGGTAGTTCTCTCTCAGAAAATGTATGCTGGAAGTGTAGGTTCGTTCTGATGGCTCTCTCCACGAATGAAGAGGAGGTGGAGGGGTATATATAGCCTCCACACAAAATCTAACCGTTGCACACAATTTACCAAACTCGGTGGGACCGAATTGTTAAACTCGGTCGGACCGATTTAGTAAACCTAGTGACCGTTAGTGATTTTCGGTGGGACTGACATGCATCTCGGTGAGGCCGATTCGGATAGGGTTAGGGCATAACGTAATCTCGGTAAGACCGATTACACAAACTCGGTGAGACCGATTTGGTAATAAGCTTTCCAGAGAGTTGGCCAGGTAAACTCGGTGGGACCGATTTGCTCTTTTTGGTGAGACCGAAATGTTACAAAAAGGAAACAGAGAGTTTACATTGCAATCTCGTGGGACTGATCGCTCACTTCGGTTAAACCGAAACGTTACGAAGGGAAACAAAGAGATTGCAACCCCATATCGGTGAGACCGAGATCCCTATCGGTAAGACCGATTTGCTTAGGGTTTGTGGCAGACGCCGGATAGAAAGTTTCGATGTGACCGATTTTGGCTTTGGGTTTAGGTAATTTGTGGATGTGGGAAAGTAGTTGAGGGTTTTGGAGCATATCACTAAGCACATGAAGCAAGAGGCTCATTAAGCAACACCTCATCCCTCCTTGATAGTATTGGCTTTTCCTATAGACTCAATGTGATCTTGGATCACTAAAATGTAAAATGAAGAGTCTTGAGCTTTTGAGCTTGAGCCAATCCTTCGTCCTTAGTATTTTGAGGGATCCACTTTCATCATCCATGCCATGCCATTCATTGAGCTTTCCTGAAATAATAGTCTTGGAATAGCATTAGCTCAATGAGCTATATGTTGTTATGAATTACCAAAACCACCTAGGGATAGTTGCACTTTCAGCCGTGGACCCAGCTGTCAGCCTCTCCACATACAGTACTCTTTCGATGGAAGTCGATCATTGACCACATTGACCATGCCGCACCGAGAGCACCAAGGCGATGGACGACAGCGAGGCCTAGGAAGGGGACAACGCGGAGCCGGGGAAGACGTGGCAGTGGATGCCCACGCGAAGAGGAGTACGAGGGTTCATTGGTTCGACTGCAGTGTGAGGCTGCCATTGCCGCAGAATAACAGGGGGTGTGGGTGAGTGGAGTGATGGCCTGGCCAGCGGTGGGAGTAGTATGGGGGCGGTGAGGCCTCTACGGCAGCACAACCGGCCATGGGAGGCAGGAGCAGGCGGCATGACCGGCGCTGCTTTGGGTGGCTGGAGCAAGAAGACCAGAGGTTGAAGAAGCACTAAGGCCGTTGGATTGACATCGTACGGTCACTGGAGCTAGAATCGTTCATATTGACTAAGTTGACAAGGACCTCTGTCCCCGTAAACTTAGTAGGCCCACAAGTAAGCCTCCCACAGTGGTGCGGCCCAGCTGGCAGGGGGGTATTCATTTTTTTGTGCGCAATAAGGAGGCACTTCCTTGCGTGTGAAGATATAGTTGGTGGGTCCGACCTGTCAGCGGAGGGAACGTTTTTTCGCGAAATACAGAGGCCCTTCCGGCGGGTCCCAGATGTCAGGTGGAGGAATCATTATTTTGTGCATAATAAGGAGGCATTTACTTGTGTGCGGCCGTGGACCCAGCTGTCAACCTCTCCACGTACAGTCCACTTCCGATGGATGTCATTCATTGACCATGTTGACCACGCCGCGCCGAGAGCACCAGGGCGGTGGATGATGGCGAGGCCTACGAAGGGAACGACACAGAGCCGGGGAAGACACGGCAGTGGCTTCCCACGGGGTGGAGAGTATGAGGGTTGACTGGTTCGGCTGCCGTCGCCGGAAAATAACAGGAGGTGTGGGTGAGTAGAGGGATAGATAGGCTAGGGATATGAGTATATGATGGGGTCATGAGGCCTGCCCGGCAGCACAGCTGGCCATGGGAGGCAAGAGCAGGCGGTTCTGACGGCGCTGATTTGGGCGGCTGGGGCAGGAAGATCAGAGACTGAAGAAGCACGATTGCCGTTAGATTGACATCTAACGGTCTGACGCTGGTAGAGTCGATTGTTGACAAAGTTTTTTTTTGATAAACCTTGTGTACGCATGAACTTAGTAGGCCCACAAGTCAGCCTCCAAATCTGTGACAGACAACATAGAGCCCATTTGCTATTTTTTAATAATTTGCAGCCCATTTGCTAATTCTTAAGTAATTTATTACAGCCCATTTTCTGCCCAGGACCACGATCAAAAAGTTCAACCTTATTTTGCATATTTCGGTGGAGTCTGAACTTTTGTAATCCCGAAATGACAAACATTTTTAAGAACTTATTGATTTGCCAAAAAAATCAATTTGTTTTTGTAAGCAAATAAGACGTGGGACAATTGAGTTGGTTTAAGGGAAACCAGTGGTAAAAAACTCAGCACTGGGAGGGAAAACAATAACAAAAATAAGGATGTAAATATGAAAAGTGAATTTTATGTATTTTTAATATAATGATACGTGTATATGAACTAGTGAAACTATAGGTAGAGATTAGAAAACGGATGTAGGACATAAGTTTCAAGAGGAAAATAGAACTGGGTTGTGTGTTTGATTCAGTAAAAAAAAGTGCCTGCGGATGTTGTAAGACAAAATATAACTAACGCTGGCGGGCCAAAGGCCAGTAGATACCTGTTGGATCTCTATGCCCCGTTGTCGTCATGGGCTGTGCCTGTTAAAAACAAAACAAAGCCTGGGCAGTCTACAGCCCAGTTGAAACTTGCTCGACCTGAAAAAACAATATACGTGCTCAATAAACGAGAGAATTCTGCAAGTACACACTGGTAACTGGGATGCAGCAGGGATATTGTTTTTTCATCGTGATAATAAGAGCATGCACTTGTTTCGAAAAATTTGGAGAACTGGGAATTCGAAGGACAGGTGCTTATGCTACCCATCAAATAAAAATCAGGTGCCTGAAAATTCGTTTCGAAACAAATGATTCAGCTTTATATCCATGTCGACCCTCAGCATGATGGTTGGAAGCAAATGCCAAGTTCATACCAAAATATCGTTAACAACAATACCAACTTGCGGACGACAAGGTAGTACAAGTACCAGTATCAAACTAACTTATAATCTTTTTACTCCTGGCCCTAGTGTTCGTCTGGTAGAAAATCTTGCAGAGGACCAGCTCCCGCTCCTTCTTTTGCTCCAGGTCCCCGAGGTGGTACTGGTCAACTAGTGCATCACCCAGTTGGTTCTCTGCTGGTCGAAGTTCTTGTTGGTGTGCAGCACCATAACCTTTTTGCTGCTCGTCTGCCGGTGTTGTGCCACATCGCGTGCATGCCGCACTCCGACTGTATCTTGCGACGCGTCCACGTGCCCCTTTTGAACGCCCTGGAATTGTGCTGGAAGAAATGCTTGCTTAGGCCACTCAGTGTGATACCTGCAGTATTGTCGAATACATGTTTTAGTGTACGTAGTTGGCATTTTCATAACATCTTTGGCATGTTGCAGTCACTTGTTTTACTTTTTATTAACTGTCAAATTGTAATTGCTTCACCAGGTCTGCGTCTAAAAGTAAAAATAGAGCTATAAACAAAGGAATATGTTTGTGCAAGTAGACGACCAGTCAGTGTCTTACTTGGAAGTTTCTCAGGATGGGTGTAGCATATGCCGTGCTCGCTGTCAATGGTTGGTATGAACAAATTGATGAGAGGGTGAGATCTCGTGCTGTCAGCACTCACTTTGGCCTCAAGGTGCTCGATCAGCTCCTAATCCGTGGGATCGAACTTGACGCTAGTCGGTAGCACCGGTCAATCCTTCTTCGACTTGCATGGGTTAATTCCAATTATATGGTACTCAATGTATGATCAATCGACTGTTTTAAGTGAATGATGAAAGTTTTTGACAGATAGGTACTCCAAATCTGAAGTCCAGAATACTCGAACACGCCGCCGGGATTCTTGTGTCACCTCACGCAGCATGTTGTCACGTCAATTCAATGTGTGGACATGATGAATAATTTGACCGACGTATACTAGTACTGCTACTGTACTACTTACTAGTCGTATTTAGTGTCACATTTTAACCATGGGTTTAACTAACAAGTACGCACTTGAAGCCTAAGTGATATATATAGTGATATATATATATATATATATATATATATATATATATATATATATATATATATATATATATATATATTGCACAGCATCTCCATCATCATTATCAGTACATCCTGCGTAGGTGAGTTAGGATGCACTTGATCCCAGAAAGGTCTCTATCCTTCAAACCAGAGGAGTGCTTCAAACTAACGACAGTACATAATATCCAACAAAAGAGGGTCGTGCTACAGCAACAGAATACATGGCTCTGTCTACATATCAATACGAATCAAGTTGTGCATATTTTCTGTTGGCATGAACCACATCACCGCATGTAGGGTTTGCAAAAGCCATCCATCGCATGGAAGCTTGATGCCTTTCACACACTGAAGATTATCTGGCAACAAGCTGTGTCGATGAATCTCTAGATATGGTGATTCATGAAACTCATGGTATGATGTGTAAACACAGTCCCCCCTGGCAAATGGAAGTTGCATAGCACGGTAATCATCGTCGGTGATATGATCGATGATTGGTTGGATGATCGGATAACTGAGCCCGAGGACCACGGAGTGGTTGCCGAGGCTATAAACCCACCTCCAGTTGAATACATCCGGCCCAACGGAGCTGGGATCTTTCTCGAACACGAAGCAGCCATAGCCATCAATGTCACGAATGCCCCAGGCATTGTACTGCATGTGGTTTGATGAAATGGTTTGGTCAATTTGGTACGTGCAAATGAGCATCAAATGACCACCGTCAGCTGAACGAGCGATAAACCACCAACCATCGGCTGGTATGATTCCAGGTCCTGGAATCATGAAGGCCAGCACATTTGCATCTGCTGCAACAATTCAAATTGGAGACCAAAAGGACAAAAATAAACAATCATGTTCAGAGTATGTGTGGAATTAAGATTATTATAATAGTGACACATATCATAGACAGAGAATTGCAATGTCGTGGTCATAATCATACCCCAAGTTTAAAAAAATAAGCCAATGGCTTTCATATTCTAGCAATATATCATGGTTCAAACATCATGTAACAATGAGAGGAAAACATATATGACAGGGCCTATTCATATTCTACCATAGCACTTACTACAGTTATCATATCAACTCTAAGCAATAACATGCGTTGTTATAAAAATCCTGGAAATGAGAGTAACATATAGCAATCATGAGGTTATACTCATAATGTCTATTCTAACAATCATTAGATACCAATTGTTCTCATATCAACTCTAACAATAACATGTGTGGTCATAAAAATCTAGGAAATGAGAGGAACATATAGCAATGATGTGGTTATAGACATACTATATATTCTAAATTTGTAACAATGAATAGGCAGTCGTATTCTTAAGGTAAAGATGAGATGAGATAGAACAATTACACGACGATAGATTCCACCAGTATAGGCAGCCAATAGGTGCGTCGACCGCATAAACGATGCCATCATGCACTATAGCATCAGACAGAAGTGTTGGGTAAAGAGGATCGACGATGAGCCTTAACCATGTATGGCGACCGGATTCCAAATAGACTAATCCCATGTTGAACACGGCAATGAGCTTGTAATCGAAGTAGTCTTCTGATGGTTTGGGCACTTCGCAGATTACAACCTTCAGCAAATAGAAGTTGATCCAAAAGCTCGATGCATCTCGTGCGTAGTAGGTAGGAGTGTCTGGCGGGCCGCGAGGCTCGATGGCGGCGGTATCCAAAGATGGAAGGGTGATCTCTCGCTGGGTGTAGATATCCACGAGACACCACAGACTACTGGATTGGTGGATGAGGACGATCCAGTTGGCCTTCATGCCCGCCCAGTAGTGGCCGTGCCTGAAGGACAGGTGGACGGGTAGTGGTAGCATGTCGAGGGGCACCACGGCAACCTCCGTAGGATCGTCAAGTCGGTGTCTGGGCCACCTGTGAGGATCGGGCAGCAGCAAGCAGGGTGTCTTTAAAAGAGCCGGCCGGTTGCAGACGAGTGGACGGTACAAAGACAGCGAGCATGTGGCCAGACGGACGGTGTTGAGTAGGTCCATACGATTACAGATCTGCTCCAAGAGAACATCGGGGAGGGAATTCCAATCGTGGCTCTGCATGTCAGTCGGTTCTGCCATTGGGGTTTTCAGTGCCTGCGAGCCAGGGAAGTGGATTCGGGCGGGCGAGCAAAGAAGCTTCTCCTCGTGTGGCCGAGCAGTAAGCGGGGGGATATGGTATGCGTGAGCTACCAAGGAAGATAGCACGGGCGGGAGAGCAGAGAGCGGGGGGAAATGGTGTGCAGTCGACGATGGGGAAGAGAGGAGGAAGAAGAAGAGAGGAGGAAGAAGAGTGGAAGACAGGGAAGAAAGTGCGTTAAATCTCAATTCTACTACTACTACCAGGATATACCGTCCTTCAGAGTGTAAATAGTTACACCGATGACATATGTGTCTACCACAAGAGGGCCCATATGTCAGTTAAGGGAGGACAGAAGCGTGCTCTACTGGCAAACATAATGGCAGTACTGGGTAAGGCTGATTTAGTAACACCAACACACTGGTTCAGCTTATTAATTAAGTGTCTCATCTGCTGCAACGTGTATTGTCACTTCATTGTGAAGACTAGTTGAATAGTTCTCTTTGACCGAGATGGGGAATAATGGATCACGAAGACTTCCTTTCTACATTATCCATATGCCTCTACACTCACTTCACTCATTTTGCTCTGTACGTAGTCACTTGTTGAAATCTCTAGAAAGACAAATACTCCATATATGGGAACAAAGGGAGGAATTTTACTCCGTATTTGGGAACAGAGGGAGGATTTTACTCCGTATTTGGGAACAGAGGGAGTATCACCATATGGAGGGAACAGAGGAAGCTTGAAATATGAACATGTCAATGGGAGGGAGTAAGCCCCATGCATGCATGCATGCATGCATGCAACATGCAACACTCACATGTACACATGGACGCACGCAACACTCACGCACCCATGCGGCACACAGCACACGACGCAACACACACGCTCACACTCAAGTGCTCAACCTACTCCCTACGTCCGTGAAAGCAGGGGCAGCGCTAGGGGTATTCTTGGGTCTTCATGTGAATACCCATGATTTTTACAAAACAATGTTGATTTTGGCAAAAGAGTGACAATTTTCGAAAAATAGCAATGATTTTGGCAAAATGAATACATATGAATACCCGGTTGCAAATTCCTGGAGCCGCCACTGCGTGAAAGACTGTACATTTAGAGATTTACACATTGGCCAGGGCATAATTAATGCCCAAAAGTAGAAGACTTATGTGTGCATGCGACCATTGACAGAAGAAGATTAAATGAAGGTCGTTGCAGTTGTAATTAAGAATAGACATGTAGCCTATACCTAGAGCACAAGTTGGTGCATTAGTCAATCAATATCGATTTAGATTAAAGGCTAAATGCATTGGAAGTGTAGATGTACTACACTCTTTGTTTTTTAGCTGATTTCTTTGCTCTGCCAACTGACAGGTGGGACCCAGAAACCAGGTGACAATTTAACCAGTGAACAAAGTGCCACGTCGACTATGTGGCCAGTCAGTCGAGTGCAATACGGTGCTCTACGATGAGCTAGTGATCGTATAATCACCGCAAAATTATATATAGTGACTGTAAAGAGCGTATTGTTACATACGTTGACCGCCAGTGTATTTTTCTCATTTCAAATTAAGCCATATTAACCAGAAAGGATGCAGTATGGACTAGTACTAGTACTGCTTTGATGTGTCCTGTCAACTCGCCGAACGAGGAGAAGCTTGCTTACTACGCCTCTCCCTCACCCACGTGCGTGGTGGTTCGCAGGACGAGGAGAGGGTTTTGACTACAGCGCCCTCTCCCTCTCCCTCTCCCTCGCCCTCGCCCTCCCCATCATGGTGGACGTGCAGCAGTTCAATCAGTGTCAGATTGCTAGAAGCATAATGTGTACTGTAGTATCATCATTGTTGGACCTTTCGAAGAGGCGAAGAGCCAAGTGCAAGGTTCACACGAGTACGAACTGTTGAACCTCCCGAAGAGGCAAAGAGCCAAGTGCAAGGTTTTATAGAAGTTGTCGTCCTAGTAGGAGCGTACTACAACTATAGCGAACGATGCTACTGTATGATGCCGCCATGTCACGTATATCCAAAGCTGTGCCACCTTTTTTTCTCAAAGAGCATGTTGGAGCCCGTGCAACAAGCAGACAAGTTGCACGTACACATAACAAATTACTAGTAATAAATTCTAAAGGACAAATGCCAGTATGCCACACAAGTTCATCTCCAATTCATGTGATAAATTTGTGCACGACTAGTCTACATATATTCACAGCGCTACCGTTCACAATTTACCGTACTCCACTTACACGTTATAGATGGGCTACATGTCCTCCTCCAGGTTCCAGTCCCAGGTGTTCTTCATGGATGACACGATCCATAGCAGTGGGCAACAGGAATCATTGTCGCAGCTTTCTAGTCCGGTTCCACACGATGGAGACTCATCCAAGCTGAAGCGGCATAAATCAGGGATAGTGTGTCCCAGCATGTCATTCATCCGGCGGTGTGCACTGAATACACAACCATGCTTCATGAACGGAAGGTGGCATCCGCTTCACAATGGGGTAGCTGTCCCCAATGAAAAGCGAGTACTCTCCAAGAGTGTTCCTCGGCACCCACGTAGCATCACGGCGGTTGAACTCGGCGCCGTTCATCTGGTACACGCGGCATCACAGATTTGGACACATGGTGACGTACATAGTCAAGGTCCATGCATAATAATATTGTGCTCAAATATGGCGGTCAGTAATACTGTGCAACAAATAGTACTACTCCGATATAGAGGAAGTAAAATAACCGGCTTATTATATATAGCCACTCTTGGCTACATGGATGAGATAGTTGAAGGAAATATGCCCTAGAGGCAATAATAAAGTTATTATTTATTTCCTTATTTCATGATAAATGTTTATTATTCATGCTAGAATTATATTAACCGGAAACATGATACATGTGTGAATACATAGACAAACTTAATGTCACTAGTATGCCTCTACTTGACTAGCTCATTAATCAAAGATGGTTATGTTACCTAACCATAGACATGTGTTGTCATTTGATTAACGGGATCACATCATTAAGAGAATGATGTGATTGACTTGACCCATTCCGTTAGCCTAGCACTTGATCATTTAGTACGTTGCTATTGCTTTCTTCATGACTTCTACATCTTCCTATGACTATGAGATATGCAACTCCCGTTTACCGGAGGAACACTTTGTGTGCTACCAAACGTCACAACGTAACTGGGTGATTATAAAGGAGCTCTATAGGTGTCTCCGAAGGTACATGTTGGGTTGGCGTATTTCGAGATTAGGATTTGTCACTCCGATTGTCGGAGAGGTATCTCTGGGCCCTCTCGGTAATGCACATCACTATAAGCCTTGCAAGCAATGTGACCAATGAGTTGGTTACGGAATGATGCATTACGGAACGAGTAAAGAGACTTGCCGGTAACGAGATTGAACTAGGTATTGGATACCGACGATCGAATCTCGGGCAAGTAACATACCGATGACAAAGGGAACAACGTATGTTGTTATGCGGTTTGACCGATAAAGATCTTCGTAGAATATGTAGGAGCCAATATGAACATCCAGGTTCCGCTATTGGTTATTGACCGAGAATAGTTCTAGGTCATGTCTACATAGTTCTCGAACCCGTAGGGTCCGCACGCTTAATGTTACGATGACAGTTATATTATGAGTTTATGAGTTTTGATGTACCAAAGGAGTTCGGAGTCCCGGGTGAGATCGGGGACATGACGAGGAGTCTCGAAATGGTCGAGACATAAAGATCGATATGTTGGACGACTATATTCGGAGTTCGGAAAGGTTCCAAGTGATTCGGGTATTTTTCGGAGTACCGGAGAGTTACAGGAATTCGCCGAGGAGTATATGGGCCTTATTGGGCCATACGGGAATAGAGGAGAGAGGCCAAAAGGAAGGAGGCCTGCGCTCCCTCTCTGGTCCGAATTGGACAAGGGGCGCAGCCCCCCTTTCCTTCTTCCTCTCCCCCTCTTTCCCCTTCTCCTACTCCAACAAGGGAGGTGGAATCCTACTAGGACTAGGGAGTCCTAGTAGGACTCCACACTTGGCGCGCCCCCTCCTAGGGCCGGCCTCCTCCCCATTGCTCCTTTATATACGGGGGCAGGGGGCACCCCATGACACAGAAGTTGATCTACGTGTGTGGTGCCCCCCTCCACTATATTCCACCTCGTTCATATCGTCGCGGAGTTTAGGCGAAGCCCTGCGCCGGTAGAACATCATCATCGTCACCACGCCGTCGTGCTGACAGAACTCATCCCCGACGCTTCGCTGGATTGGCGCCCGGGGGACGTCATCGAGCTGGACGTGTGCTGAACACGGAGGTGCCGTACGTTCGGTGCTTGGATCGGTCGGATCGTGAAGACGTACGACTACATCAACCGCGTTGTTATAACGCTTCCGCTTAACGGTCTACGAGGGTACGTAGACATCACTCTCCCCTCTCGTTGCTATGCCATCACCATGATCTTGCGTGTGCGTAGGAATTTTTTGAAATTACTACGTTTCCCAAAAGTGGCATCCGAGCCTAGGTTTTATGCGTAGATGTCATATGCACGAGTAGAACACAAGTGAGTTGTGGGTGATACAAGTCATACTGCTTACCAGCATGTCATACTTTGGCTCAGCGGTATTGTGAGATGAAGCGGCCCGGACCGACATTACGCGTACGCTTACGCGAGACTGGTTTCACCGTTACGAGCACTCGTGCTTAAAGATGGCTGGCGGGTGTCTGTCTCTCTCACTTTAGCTGAATCGAGTGTGGCTATGCCCGGTCCTTTCGAAGGTTAAAACAGCACTAACTTGACGAACTATCGTTGTGTTTTTGATGCGTAGGTAAGAACGGTTCTTGCTCAGCCCGTAGCAGCCACGTAAAATTTGTAACAACAAAGTAGAGGACGTCTAACTTGTTTTTGCAGGGCATGTTGTGATGTGATATGGTCAAGACGTGATGCTATATTTTATTGTATGAGATGATCATGTTTTGTAACCGAAGTTATCGGCAACTGGCAGGAGCCATATGGTTGTCGCTTTATTGTATGAAATGCAAACGCCCTGTAATTTCTTTACTTTATCACTAAGTGGTAGCGATAGTCGTAGAAGCAATAGATGGCATAGACGACAACGATGCTACGATGGAGATCAAGGTGTTGCGCCGGTGACGATGGTGATCACGACGGTGCTTCGGAGATGGAGATCACAAGCACAAGATGATGATGGCCATATCATATCACTTATTTTGATTGCATATGATGTTTATCTATTATACATCTTATTCTTGCTTTGATTGACGGTAGCATTTTAAGATGATCTCTCACTAATTATCAAGAAGTGTTCTCCCTGAGTATGCACCGTTGCCAAAGTTCGTCGTGCCCAGACACCACGCGATGATCGGGTGTGATAAGCTCTACGTCCATCTACAACGGGTGCAAGCCAGTTTTGCACACGCGGAATACTCAGGTTAAACTTGACGAGCCTAGCATATGCTGATATGGCCTCGGAGCACGGAGACCGAAAGGTCGAGCATGAATCATATAGTAGATATGATCAACATAGTGATGTTCACCATTGAAAACTACTCCATCTCACGTGATGATCGGTTATGGTTTAGTTGATTTGGATCACGTGATCACTTAGATGGCTAGAGAGATGTCTGTCTAAGTGGGAGTTCTTAAGTAATATGATTAATTGAACTTAAATTTATCATGAACTTAGTCCTGGTAGTATTTTGCAAATTATGTTGTAAGATCAATAGCTTGCGTTGTTGCTTTCATATGTTTATTTTGATATGTTCCTAGAGAAAAATGTATTGAAAGGTGTTAGTAGCAATGATGCGGATTGGATCTGTGATCTAAGGTTTATCCTCATTGCTGCACAGAAGTATTATGTCCTTAATGCACCACTAGGTGATAAACTTATTGCAGGAGCAGATGCAGACGTTATGAACGTTTGGCTAGCTCAATATGATGACTACTTGATAGTTTAGTGCACCATGCTTAACGGCTTAGAATCGGGACTTCAAAGATGTTTTGAACGTCATGGACCATATGAGATGTTCCAGGAGTTGAAGTTAATATTTCCAGCAAATACCCAAGTTGAGAGATATGAAGTCTCCAACAAGTTCTATAGCTCAAAGATGGAGGAGAATCGCTCAACTAGTGAGCATGTGCTCAGATTGTCTGGGTACTTCAATCGCTTGAATCAAGTGGGAGTTAATCTTCCAGATAAGATAGTGATTGACAGAATTCTCTAGTCATCATCACTAAGTTAGTAGAACTTTGTGATGAACTATAGTATGCAAGGGATGACGAAAACGATTCCCAAGCTCTTCGTGATGTTGAAATCAACGAAGGTAGAAATCAAGAAAGAGCATCAAGTGTTGATGATTAACAAGACCACTAGTTTCAAGAAAAAGGGCAAAGGTAAAGAAAGGGAACTTAAAGTAGAATGACAAGCAAGTTGTCACTCCCGCGAAGAAGCCCAAAGCTGGACCAAAGCCTGAAACTGAGTGATTACACTCCAAAGGAAATGGTCACTGGAAGCGGAGAAGCCCTGAATATTTGGTGGATAAGAAGGATGGCAAATTGAACAAGGGTATATTTGATATACAGGTTATTGATATGTGCCTTACTAGTGTTTATAGTAGCCCCTGAGTATTTGATACTTGTTCGGTTGCTAAGATTAGTAACTCGAAACAGGAGTTACAGAATAAACAGAGACTAGTTGAAGGGGAAGTGACGATGAGTGTTGGAAGTAGTTCCAAGATTGATATGATCATCATCGCACACTCCCTATACTTTTCGGGATTAGTGTGAAACCTAAATAAATGTTATTTGACGTTTGCGTTGAGCATGAATATGATTTGATCATGTTTATTGCAATACGGTTATTCATTTAAAGTCAGAGAATAATTGTTGTTCTGTTTACATGAATAAAAACCTTCAAATGGTCATACACCCAATGAAAATAGTTTGTTGGATCTCGATCTTAGTGATACACATATTCATAATATTAATGCCAAAAGATGCAAAGTTAATAATGATAGTGCAACTTATTTGTGGCACCGCCGTTTTGGTCATATCGGTGTAAAGCGCATGAAGAAACTCCATAAAGATGGATTTTTGGAATCACTTGGTTATGAATCATTTGATGCTTGCGAACCGTGCCTTTTGTGCAACATGACTAAAACTCCGTTCTCCGGAACAATGGAACAAGCTACTGACTTATTGGAAATAATACATACCGATGTATGCGATCCAATGAGTGTTGATGCTCGTGGCAAGTATCGTTATTTTCTGACCTTCACAAGATGATTTGAGCAGATATGGGTATATCTACTTGATGAAACATAAGTCTGAAATAGTTGAAAGGTTCAAAGAATTTCAGAGTGAAGTGGAAAAATCATCGTAACAAGAAAATAAAGTTTCTGCGATCTGATCACAGAGACGAATATTTGAGTTACGAGTTTGGTCTTCAATTAAAACAATGTGGAATAGTTTCACAGCTCACGCCACCTGGAACACCACAACGTTATGGTGTGTCCGAACATCGTAACCGCACTTTATTGGATATAGTGCGATCTATGATGTCTCTTACTGATTTACCACTATTGTTTTTGGGTTATGCATTAGAGACAGCTGCATTCACGTTAAAAAGGCACCATATAAATCCGTTGAGACGACACCATATGAACTGTGGTTTAGCAAGAAACCCAAGTTGTCGTTTCATAAAGTTTGGGCTTGCGATGCTTATGTGAAAAAGTTTCATCCTGATAAGCTCGAACCCAAATTGGAGAAGTGCGTCTTCATAGAATACCCAAAGGAAATTGTTGGATACACCTTCTATCACAGATCCGAAGGCAAGATATTTGTTGCTGAAAATGGATCCTTTCTAGAGAAGGAGTTTCTCTCGAAAGAAGTGAGTGGGAGGAAAGTAGAACTTGATGAGGTAACTGTACCTTCTCCCGAATTGGAAAATTGTTCATCACTGAAATCAGTTCCAGTGATTTCTACACCAATTAGTGAGGAAGCTAATGATGATGATCATGAAACTTCAGATCAAGTTACTACAGAACCTCGTAGGTCTTCCAGAGTACGGTCCGCACCAGAGTGGTACGGTAATCCTGTTCTAGAAGTCATGTTACTAGACCATGATGAACCTACGAACTATGAGGAAGCGATGATGAGCCCAGATTCCGCAAAATGGCTTAAGGCCATGAAATCTGAGATGGGATCCATGTATGAGAACAAAGTGTGGACTTTGGTGGAGTTGCCCGATGATCGGCAAGCCATATTGTTTAAATGGATCTTCAAGAGTAAGACGGATGTTGATAGTAGTGTTACTATCTACAAAGCTTGACTTGTCGCAAAAAGGTTTTTGACAAGTTCAAGGTGTTGACTACAATGAGATTTTCTCAACTGTAGCGATGCTTAAGTCTGTCCGAATCATGTTAGCAATTGCCACAATTTATGAAATCTGGCAAATGGATGTCAAAACTGCATTCCTTAATGGTTTTCGCAAAGAAGAGTTGTATATGATGCAACCAGAAGGTTTTGTCAATCCTAAAGGTACTAACAAAATGTGCATGCTCCAGCGATCCATCTATGGACTGGTGCAAGCATCTCGGAGTTGGAATATACGCTTTGATGAGTTGATCAAAGCATATAGTTTTGTACAGACTTACGGTGAAGCCTGTATTTACAAGAAAGTGAGTGGGAGCACTACAGCATTTCTGATAAGTATATGTGAATGACATATTGTTGATCGGAAATAATGTAGAATTATTCTGCAAAGCATAAAGGAGTGTTTGAAAGGAGTTCTTTAAAATAAAGACCTCAGTAAAGCTACTTACATATTGAGCATCAAGATCTATTGAGATAGATCAAGACGCTTGATAAAATTTTCAATGAGTACATACCTTGACAAGATTTTGAAGTAGTTCAAAATGGAACAGTCAAAGAAAGAGTTTCTTGCCTGTGTTACAAGGTGTGAAATTGAGTAAGACTCAAATCCTGACCACAGCAGAAAATAGAAAGAGAATGAAAGTCATTCCCTATGCTTCAGTCATAGGTTCTATAAAAGTATGCCATGCTATGGACCAGACCTGTTGTATACTCTGCCCTGGTTTGGCAAGGGAGTACAATAGTGATCTAGGAGTAGATCACTGGACATTGGTCAAAATTATCCTTAGTGGAATAAGGATATGTTTCTCGATTATGGAGGTGACAAAAGGTTCGTCGTAAAGGGTTACGTCGATACAAGTTTTGGCACTGATCCAGATGACTCTAAGTCTTAATCTGGATACATATTGAAAGTGGGAGCAATTAGCTAGAGTAGCTCCGTGCAGAGCATTGTAGACATAGAATATTTGCAAAATACATACGGCTCTGAATATGATAGACCCGTTGACTAAACTTCTCTCACAAGCAAAACATGATCACACCTTAGTACTCTTTGGGTGTTAATCACATAGCGATGTGAACTAGATTATTGACTCTAGTAAACCCTTTGGGTGTTGATCACATGACGATGTGTACTATGGGTGTTAATCACATGGTGATGTGAACTATGGGTGTTAATCACATGGTGATGTGAACTAGATTATTGACTCTAGTGCAAGTGGGAGACTGAAGAAAATATGCCCTAGAGGCAATAATAAAGTTATTATTTATTTCCTTATTTCATGATAAATGTTTATTATTCATGCTAGAATTGTATTAACCGGAAACATGATACATGTGTGAATACATAGACAAACTTAATGTCACTAGTATGCCTCTACTTGACTAGCTCATTAATCAAAGATGGTTATGTTTCCTAACCATAGACATGTGTTGTCATTTGATTAACGGGATCACATCATTAAGAGAATGATGTGATTGACTTGACCCATTCCGTTAGCCTAGCACTTGATCATTTAGTATGTTGCTATTGCTTTCTTCATGACTTATACATGTTCCTATGACTATGAGATTATGCAACTCCCGTTTACCGGAGGAACACTTTGTGTGCTACCAAACGTCACAATGTAACTGGGTGATTATAAAGGAGCTCTACAGGTGTCTCCGAAGGTACATGTTGGGTTGGTGTATTTCAAGATTAGGATTTGTCACTCCGATTGTCGGAGAGGTATCTCTGGGCCCTCTCGGTAATGCACATCACTATAAGCCTTGCAAGCAATGTGACCAATGAGTTGGTTACGGAATGATGCATTACGGAACAAGTAAAGAGACTTGCCGGTAACAAGATTGAACTAGGTATTGGATACCGACGATCGAATCCCGGGCAAGTAACATACCGATGACAAAGGGAACAACGTATGTTGTTATGCGGTTTGACCGATAAAGATCTTCGTAGAATATGTAGGAGCCAATATGAACATCCAGGTTCCACTAATGGTTATTGACCGAGAATAGTTCTAGGTCATGTCTACATAATTCTCGAACCCGTAGGGTCCGCACGCTTAACGTTACGATGACAGTTATATTATGAGTTTATGAGTTTTGATGTACCGAAGGAGTTCGGAGTCCCGGATGAGATCGGGGACATGACGAGGAGTCTCGAAATGGTCGAGACGTAAAGATCGATATATTGGACGACTATATTCGGAGTTCGGAAAGGTTCCGAGTGATTCGGGTATTTTTCGGAGTACCGGAGAGTTACGGGAATTCGCCGGGGAGTATATGGGCCTTATTGGGCCATACGGGAATAGAGGAGAGAGGCCAAAAGGAAGGAGGCCTGCGCCCCCCCTCTGGTCCGAATTGGACAAGGGGCGCAGCCCCCCTTTCTTTCTTCCTCTCCCCTGTTCGCACACGAACACATCACCGTGTACCTCCAACACCGAGGGTGATGCACCGCAGCTCACGTCGAAGGAGACCCACCGGAAGCGCGGTACGCAAGACAATCCGGCGGGTGCTTTTGTAGACCCGAAACCCCACATGCCCGGGAGGGACCCCGTCAGGGCGCGCGGTGGCTATGGGCTGCCCTAGGTCGGCCTGACCGCCCCTAGGGCCTCGAGGTTCGCCGCCCTGCAATAAGAAGAACGAACGAAGAACGAGGAAGAAGAAGAACAAGGGAGAAGTAAAAGTAAAGGTAAAAGTGGTAGATGATTGTTCGATTGTGTGTTGTTTTTCAATCGGCCGTCACCTCTTATTAATATAAGAGGCGGATGGACTTCCCGTACAAGAAAAAGACTTGCCTTGTCGTCCAAATCATCAAAATCTAGCCAAATTCGTACTTCTCACGACTTCCAGCCCGGATGTCCGGCTCTAGGCCCGGATGATCCGGCCTAGCCCAGTTTTCTGACAGCAGCTTACTGTTTTGGCTCTAGAATCCGCATACAGCCTCGGATTTGGACATTTTTTACATCAAAATAAACCGCCTCGACGAGACGCACAACTTTCATGTTGAACACTTTTCGATTTGAGGTCATCTTGAGGGGGTTTCGGGCCGTTTTCTAAAGTCTGCAGCAGAAAAACTTGTCCGGACGTCCGGACAATTGCCCGGATTGTCCGGCCTTTACCCGGATCATCCGGGACATGACCCAGATCATCCAGCTTCAGCGCCGACCTTCTGGAATTTTAGTGCTCTAATTACCCGGATGATCCGGACCCCGGCCCGGATGATCCGGCCAACATTGCTGCAGCGCACGGTTTTGCCTATAACTTTTGCATACGACCTCGGATGAGGATGATCCTTATATCAAAATCGTCCGTTTCAACGAGACGAAGAACTTTCGAGTTGTAACTTTTTCCATCCGAGGTCTTCTTAATTATGTTTCATGCCATTCTTTAATCAGGTGTCAACACGGGTATCTCCGAAATTGTCATATCTTTTGCACTTTAGCTCCTTTTTGGTCCATCTTCATATTTATTTCGATCATCTTGACGATGGCCATCAAATGGTGACATAAACTCATAATTTTAACCTCATTCCATTATAGACTCAAGTCACTCTTTGCGATCATGCCATTTTTGAGCGTCAACACATGCCCCCCTGTTTTTCGGCAAAGGTAGTATGCCGAAAAATAACTCGTATTATGTTGGTTCTAAGGAGGATGTCAACACTCCATCGGCCACTTTGCATGTGCTTGGGCGATAAATATATATCGGCCATTATTTCTTTGAATCCTTGATGCAAAATTGAGTGAAACCTTCTCAACTTCCTTAACAATCCAATGATAAAGCTCCACAGATATGTATCTCAAGGTCATCCTCTGAATCATATTGTCCACCCTTTTGATAGGATTTTGCAGATAATCAACAATAAACTTTCTCCAATCCTTACCTTTTCCTGCATAAAAAAAATTCATTAGTGGCCGAAGCGGTGGACTTCGGTTCGGCCTTACCTCTGTTGACGAGACTAAGCATCGGCTATTGACAGAAATGCAACACACCATGATTAACATAGTAGCCGGATGCTTGCTGTGCCAACTCTTTCGAATTGTCATGTCTGGAAATATGAACAATTTTATAGCAACCCAAGGTAAATTTTGCATCTAGACATACCTCAAGATAAACTATAAGTGATTCGTCAAAACATTGATAACCCTTGGATATTTGTTGCACTACTCATAACGAATCACTGAAAGCCTCAATATGTTTAGCACATATGGCAAAAGTTCCAAACCGAATAACATTGCATATTCGGCTTTGATTATTGTGCAATAAATATTTTAAGAGGCATGAGTGAGGGAGTCCTGGACTAGGGGGTGTTCGGACAGCCGGACTATCAATGTTCGCCGGACTCCAAGACTACGAAGATACAAGATTGAAGACTCCGGCTCGTGTCCGGAAGGTACTTTACTTGGCGTGGAAGGCAAGCTTGGCGATACGGATACGTAGATCTCCTACTATTGTAACCGACTCTGTGTAACCCTAGCCCTCTCCGGTATCTATATAAACCGGAGGGCTTTAGTCCGTAGGACAACATACATTACAACAATCATACCATAGGCTAGCTTCTAGGGTTTAGCCTCCTTGATCTCGTGGTAGATCTACTCTTGTACTACCCATATCATCAATATCAATCAAGCAGGAGTAGGGTTTTAGCTCCATCGAGAGGGCCCGAACCTGGGTAAAAAACATCGTGTCCCTTGTCTCCTGTTACCATCCTCCTAGACGCACAGTTCGGGACCCCCTACCCGAGATCCGCCGGTTTTGACACCGACATTGGTGCTTTCATTGAGAGTTCCTCTGTGTCGTCACAAATAGGCTTGATGGCATCTTCAACCTGCAACGCTGTCCTGGGTGAGACTTTCCTCCCCGGACAGATCTTCGTATTCGGCGGCTTCGCACTGCGGGCCAATTCACTTGGCCATCTGGAGCAGATCGAAAGCTACGCCCCTGGCCGTCAGGTCAGATTTGGAAGCTTAAACTTCACGGCCGATGTCCGAGGAGATTTGATCCTCGATGGACTCGAGCCACAGCCAAGCGCGCCGCACTGTGATGATGGGCATGATCTAGCTCTGCCGCCAAACAGTGCTCTGGTGGCCGCACACGAATCCGCTCCGGCCATTAGCCCGGAGCCGATCGCCCAGATCGAGGGCTGGTGGATAGACGCCGCCCCGGGGGCTTCAACATCCACGGCGATGGAGCCGAACACCAATCTTGTCCCTTGCGAAACTCGTGATTCCGAGGCGCCGGACTCCTCGCCGGACTCCGAACCTCCCGCGCCCCTACCAATCGATCCAGATTGGGCGCCGGTTATGGAATTCACCGCCGCGGACATCTTTCAATGCTCGCCTTTCGGCGATATCTTAAATTCACTAAAGCATCTCTCGTTATCAGGAGAGTCCTGGCCGGATTATGGCCAGGATGGTTGGGATGCGGACGACGAAGAAATTCAGAGCCCACCCACCACCCACTTTGTAGCCACTGTCGACGATTTAACCGACATGCTAGACTACGACTCCGAAGACATCGACGCTATGGAAGACGATGCCGGAGACGAACAGGAACCAGCGCCCACAGGGCACTAGAAGGCCACCTCGTCATATGACGTATACATGATGGATACCCCAAAAGATGGGGACGGTGAAGGAACAGCGGAGGCAGATTCCTTAAAGAAACAGCCCAAGCGTCGGCGTCAGCGGCGCCGCTCTAAATCTCGCCACAGCAAAAACGGAGATTCCGGCACAGGAGATAATAACACTCCAGAGAGTGTCGAATACAATCCCCTCCCGCAAGACTCAGCGCAGGAGGATGCAGAAGCAAGCCCTCATGAGGGGGCGGCAGACGAAGAGGTTGAGGATCATGATTATATGCCTCCCTCCGAAGACGAAGCAAGCCTCAACAATGACGAATTCGTCGTACCCGAGGATCCCGTCGAACAAGAGCGCTTCAAGCGCAGGCTTATCGCCACAGCAAACAGCCTAAAGAAAAAGCAGCAGCAGCTTCAAGCTGATCAGGACCTGCTGGCCGATCGATGGACCGAGGTCCTCGCGGCCGAAGAGTATAAACTCGAACGTCCCTCCAAAAGTTACCCAAAACGCAAGTTTCTCCCCCGATTAGAGGAGGAAGCATACATACATCCATCACCAGCGCACGATATGGCTGACCGACCGCCCCGTGGTCGTGACAGAGAGGCATCCAGGCCCCCAGCCAAGACCATACCCTGGCATCGCTCCAAAAGTACGAAGCCAAGAGGGAACGCGCCGGACTTAAGAGACATATTGGAGGACAAAGCAAGACAATCCAGATCCATCTATGGATCACGTGGGCGCCCTACGACCCACGACGAATACCGTCATGCCGGATACAATAACCCCGGCCGGGCCGAACACAGCAGACAGCGCTCTCTCGAGCTGCGTCACGATATTGCTCAATACAGGGGCGCCGCACACCCGTTATGCTTCACTGACGAAGTAATGGATCATCAGATCCCCGAAGGGTTTAAACCCGTAAACATCGAATCTTACGATGGCACAACAGACCCCGCGGTGTGGATCGAAGACTATCTTCTCCACATCCATATGGCCCGCGACGACGATCTCCACGCCATAAAATACCTCCCACTCAAGCTTAGAGGACCAGCTCGGCATTGGCTTAACAGCTTGCCCGCAGAGTCAATTGGGTGTTGGAAGGACCTGGAGGCCGCATTCCTTGATAACTTCCAAGGCACATATGTGCGACCACCAGACGCCGATGACCTCAGCCACATCATTCAGCAGCCAGACGAATCGGCCAGGCAATTCTGGACATGGTTCTTGACAAAGAAAAATCAAATCGTCGATTGTCCGGACGCAGAGGCCCTTGCAGCCTTCAAACATAATATCCGGGACGAATGGCTAGCCCGGCACCTCGGGCAGGAAAAGCCGAAATCCATGGCAGCCCTCACATCGTTAATGACCCGCTTTTATGCGGGAGAGGACAGCTGGCTAGCCCGCAGCAACAATCTCCGTAAAAATTCTGGCAGTCCGGATACTAAGGACAACAACGGCAGGTCACGTCGAAACAAAAACAAGCGCCGAATTAACGGCGATGATAAGGAGGATACGGCAGTCAATGCCGTATTCCGAGGCTCTAAACCCGGTCAACGGAAGAAGCCATTTAAAAGAACCTTTCCGGGTCCGTCCAATTTGGACCGAATACTCGACCGCTCATGCCAGATACATGGCACCCCTGAAAAGCCAGCTAACCACACCAATAGAGATTGCTGGGTATTCAAGCAGGCCGGTAAGTTAATTGCCGAAAACAATGACAAGGGGCTAAATAGCGACAACAAGGAAGAGACCCGGCCGCCGAACAACAGAGGACAGAAGGGTTTTCCCCCACAAGTACGGACGGTGAATATGATATACGCGACCCATATACCCAAGAGGGAGAGGAAACGCGCACTAAGGGACGTCTATGCGATGGAGCCAGTCGCCCCAAAGTTCAACCCATGGTCCTCTTGTCCGATCACTTTCGATCGAAGAGACCATCGGACCAGCATACGCCATGGCGGATTCGCCGCATTGGTCTTAGACCCAATCGTCGATGGGTTTCACCTCACGAGAGTCCTGATGGATGGCGGTAGTAGCCTGAACCTGCTTTATCAGGATACAGTGCGCAAAATGGGCATAGACCCATCAAGGATTAAACCTACAAAGACAACCTTTAAAGGTGTCATACCAGGAGGGGAAGCCAACTGCACAGGCTCAGTCACACTGGAAGTGGTCTTCGGATCCCCGAATAATTTCCGGAGCGAAGAGTTCGTCTTCGACATAGTCCCGTTTCGCAGCGGCTATCACGCTCTGCTCGGACGAACCGCGTTTTCCAAATTCAACGCGGTGCCGCACTATGCATACCTAAAGCTCAAGATGCCAGGCCCTCGTGGAGTCATCACGGTCAATGGAAATACAGAACGCTCCCTCCGAACGGAGGAACACACAGCGGCTCTCGCGGCAGAAGTACAGAGCAGCCTTTTAAGGCAATTCTCGAGCCCGGCCGTTAAACGGCCGGATAGAGCAAAGCGCGCCCGAAGCAATATCAACCAAGACCACCTGGCGCGATCAGAGCACGCGTAGCAATGCGGCCCCAACCCTCGCCCGCGTATGATCGCAAGAATAACACTCCGCGTACATCATTACGCTTTGGAGATACCATGGGCACAGGGAAGGGGGCACGATCACAACGGACCCAGAGTGCGGTTCGACCACACCAGGGGCTCGCAAATGTGCCTCTTTTTTATTATTATTATTTTTCTTATTTTTTGTACACAGGACTCTGTTAACCAGAAGCCCTGTCCGGCGGCGAACCTGCCGAACTCATGACGCAATAGTCAGGGACTAAAGAAGGCCGCGTCGAACACTCAGGTGGTCTCAATTACGAGCATTAAATTCGATTATATACACCAAATCCGCAGCTCATCCCTGGAGGGGGACATGTTTATTTAGTCCAAATCCCTTGCTTACCGCACTATTTGTATCAGTCCGCTCTACTAGCAGACTCTTTCTTTCATTAATAATGCAGCACCTTCATGATCGCAATTGCATTACATTTTATATATATGTTCACTATATGACATTCTGGCACCTGTATATTTTTGGTACGGCATAATTCACCAGGGGCTTATATTCTTTGCATACGCATGATGTGCTATCCGCACTCATTATTCCTGGGGGCTTCTTTTACAGAAGCCTAATTATACGCATGATGTGCTATCCGCACTCATTATTCCTGGGGGCTTCTTTTACAGAAGCCTAATTATACGGGTTTTATACCCATCACATGTGTCAAGCTTCCACATGTACCTTTTATTCGCCATTATATGCATCGATATGACTTAAGTTTTGGCCAAGCTGGGTTGCCTGGCTCCTGTGCTTACCCCTACGTTCCCGATTGTTCGGCTAGGAGGTAAAGGGAGCACCTCTGCGATTGTTACTACCGGGTCAGCCGGACGTGTACCTCAGACTGGGTGAAGCCGAAAGCTAGCGTTCTTAAGGGAATATTCGGTCGGTGACTTAAAAGATGACTTTTTACCTATTTATCTATCTGCCCCCAGATGTTTTACTGCTTTCTTTGCAGTCCGGACATGCACTTTAGGGCATGCCTCCCAGCGAAAGGAACCCTTAACGGAACTATTCTCCCTAGAAGATGTTTCTTACTAACCATGTAATATAACATAACTAGTTGGGCACTTGTCTGATAAAGCACTAATGACCCCTACGCCTGGTCTCCATGCATACCGCGGTTGTTTCTTAACCAAAACGGTATTCGGACACACTCCGGACTCTAGGGTCCCGAGGTTGAAGCGAAAAGGTCGGCAAAGACAAACGATCTACAATCCGGCTAGAAGGCATTTCACATGTCACTTTAAAGGATAACATACATTGTCAAATTTATTGATTGTATTCCTCCTCAATCCCGTCTAACAGGATGTCTAATTTACAGTCCTGACGGGTGATACAGTCCGAACACTTTCACAAGTGCGGCACCCAGAACTTATAGAATTATATGAATCGGCTCCGAATCATGTCTTGGGTCAATAGTTGGGTTTGCCCGGCTTCCATGTTTGGCTCCTTACGTTTCCGTTCCGTCGGCTAAGGTAGCACTGGGAGAACCACTGCGATTGCGCCCCGGTTGAGCCGGGTTAATGCCTCAGTGGAGAAAGCTAAAACTGACCGGCATGATAAGGCGAGAGACTGGTCGTTGTTCGAGAGGTTTTTTCGGGTCCTTAAAGACTCACGCTGCTTCGAGCGAAGTTTCGGATTATGTCCGATGAAGGCGTGGATAGCGCCCCGGATTCGGTCTTCCGAATACCAGGGGCTTCGCCGAAATTTAAAATTATAGAATTCTATGGCTAAGTGAGAGTGTTCAAGCATTATAAGTCCGGTTGCCTTGTTCGTCGTGTTGAGCGCCTCCCTAGATGGACCCAAATATGGGAACAAGAGTGCTCAAGTTTATCACCGAACACCCCAGCACTTGCGGCTTGGGGGCTGAAGCCAACAACTTGCCATCTCTCAGATTTTATAAACGGCCGCACAGAAGGTAATATTTTAAATTAAACAAGCGTTGCTCATGGCGCATATGAACGAAGTTTTCAGCGCATAGGATAAATACACAGCGAGTTCACTCAAAGATTACATTTCGGGAGCACTCATCTGCAATATTGCAGGCTCCCTTCAGGACAACATTATAATACTTCTCCGGCATGCGATACTCCTTGCCCGGTGGCGGTGGGTCCGTGAGAAGCTTCTCCGCATCCAATTTGCCCCATTGCACCTTCATGCGGGCAAGGGCCCGACGAGCACCTTCGATACAGGCGGAGCGCTTGACTACATCCAGCCTAGGGCATGCATCCACTAGCCGCCGCACGAGGCCAAAGTAGCTACCAGGCATGGCCTGTCCAGGCCACAGCCGGACTATGAGGCCCTTCATGGCCTCCTCAGCTACTTTGTGGAGTTCGATCAGCTGCTTCAGCTGGTCGCTTGGGGGCACCGGATGGCCGGCCTCAGTATACTGAGACCAGAAGACCTTCTCCGTCGAGCTCCCCTCCTCGCCATGATAGAATGCTGTGGCATCAGCCGCACTATGCGGCAAATCTGCAAATGCCCCTGGAGAGCGCCGAATTCGGGTAAGTGTCCGGTAGTTCACATTAACATGCCTGCTTTGCATGAAAAACGCCTTACCCGCCGCTATCTTCTTTATGTCCTCAACCTCCTGAAGGGCCTTCTGGGCCTCGGCCTTGGCGGACTTGGCACTTTCGAGAGCCGAGGCAAGCTCGGACTCTCGAGTCTTGGAGTCACGCTCCAAACTCTCATGTTTTTCCATGAGAACCTGGAGCTCTTGCCGAACTTCCGCCACCCGCACCTCTTGCTTTTCTCGCTCAGCCGTTCCGCGGCCGCATTGTGTTCGGCCGCGGACACAGCATCCTTCAGGGTTGCCACCTCATTAGTGGCCCCTGCAATGCACATATTATCCTTGTTAATTTTATTCGCAACCAAAATCCTTTTCTATAAGGTACTTATTCAAAGAAGTGTTACTCACTTTCTTTTTCCTCGAGCTGCTTCTTTGCATGGCCGAGCTCTTGCTCGGACCGCTCGAGATTCTTTTTCAGCACGTCCACCTCCGCCGTTAGTGCGGCAGAGGTCAGCAGTGCAGCCTGCAAACCCATATTGACATATTTTAGGCAACCCTGCGTATATCTTGTTATAGATCCTTAGTCCGGCTTTTCTTTCCGAACACCGAACCAAGCATCAGGGGCTACTGTCTATGCGGTATTATATTACATAATTTTAACTTCTTACCTCAAAGCATGTTAAAAGGCTACTGCAGGCTTCAGTCAGCCCGCTTTTCGCGAGCTGAACCTTCTCAATCACCGCACTCATGATGGTGCGGTGTTCTTCCTCGATGGAAGCGCCTTTAAGCGCTTCCAGCAGGTTATCCGGCGCCTCCGGTTGGACGGAGGCCGCCGGCGTCACGGTCCTGCCCTTCTTTCGAAGGGGCCGCTTGCCGGACTCTGGAACCACTGCGGGTTCCGATGTGGAGTCCGGCACGAAGTCCGGGGGGCTGCCTGACGGCGCCTCCGGAGCCTCCTCCTGATGGGTCCCTCTTTGGGATCCCACCTTGGCGTCCTCGTTGGCGCGTGGGGTGGAGGCAGTCGGGATGGAATTCACATCCGACGAGGCCAATGACCCGCTCGATGAGTCGGGGAGATCATCATTGGCCGGACTACGGGCAGAATGCGATGTTAGAAGGATACTTCGCGACATAAAAGAAATTACACATCAAGGATCCGGATACTTACGATCTTGCCGGACGCCTGGCCCTTGGAGACCGCTCATCCTCACCAACGCTGATGTTGGCGGAACTGTCCGAGGGGATAGTTCTCCCCCTCTT
>NC_041389.1:458742411-458798045 GCF_002162155.2 Triticum dicoccoides
GAAGCCGTCCTTTTCTTCTCTCCCCCCTCCGGGAGAGAGTACTCCTCCTCGTCTTCGGGAGAGGAGTCCTCGTCGTCGTCAGACGCCTGATTGCGGGAACTCTTTCGAGTCCCCGCGGCCACCTTCTTGGCCTTCTTCTCCGGCACCACGTGCGGTGCCGGAACCAGCAGCCTTGTTAAACGGGCGTTCGCTGGGTCTTCTGGCATGGGAGCCGGGCTGATGAGCAGCTTGGCCTTCTCCATCCATTCCTGTCAAAGGAAGAGGCAGAATGAAGCCTCACTAGAGTCAATCTAATTATCACAAGTGTCCCGTAATGGGGTTGAATCACTTACCTCGTCAGTTGGATTCTGCGAGCTGAATCCGCGGTCTTTGGTCGCGGACGTAGGGGCTTCGGCGCCCTTGAGCAGCACCCTCCAGGCGTCTTCGTATGTTGTATCGAAGAGCCCGTTTAGCGCCTGGTGCTGTTCCGGATTGAACTCCCACAAATTAAATGCCCGTTCTTGGCATGGGAGGATCCGCCGGATGAACATGACTTGGACCACGTCAACGAGCCTGAGCTTATTGCTCACCATCTTCTTGATACATGCTCGGAGTCCCGTCACCTCCACCGGATTCCCCCACTGCAAGCCCTTCTCTTTCCAGGAGGTGAGCTGCGTGGGGATGCCTGATCTAAACTCGGGGGCCGCCGCCCATGTGGATTTGCGCGGCTCGGTGATGTAGAACCACCCCGATTGCCACCCCTTGACGGAGTCCACGAAGGTCCCTTCTAGCCAAGGGACGTTGGGCAATTTGCCCAACATAGCGCCTCCGCATTCCGCTTGCGTACCCTTCACAACCTTCGGCTTGACGTTAAAGGTCTTGAGCCACAGGCCGAAGTGGGGCCGGATGCAGAGAAAAGCCTCGCACACGACGATAAACGCCGAGATGTTGAGGATAAAGTTCGGCGCCAGATTGTGGAAATCCAGACCGTAGTAAAACATGAGCCCCCGGACAAATGGATGGAGCGGAAAGCCCAGTCCGCGGAGGAAGTGGGGAAGGAAGACGACCCTCTCATGAGGCCCGGGGGTAGGGATGAGCTGCCCCTCATCGGGCAGCCGATGCGCGATATCGCCAGAAAGGTATCCGACGCTGCGCAGTTTGGTGATGTCCTCCTCCTTGACGGTGGAGGCTAACCATTTGCCTCCCGCTCCAGTCATATTCGGAGAAGGTCGAGGTGAGATGCGCGAGTTCGGGCGTTGGAGCTTGAATTCGCAGGGATTGATAAGCAAAGGAGGAAGAAGGCGTAGGTGAGAAGGTGAATCCTTATCCCTTATATATAGGCGCACAAAACTATGTGTCCCCCGCCGGCCTGGTAAAACTCGCTTGTCTCCCAAGCGTCACCGTTGATGGCGCGGTTGGGTTACCCACGCACGTATTGATGAGAATCCCGGAATAAGGGGAACACGATCTCTGCTTCGATAGGACGTGCAGAGGAAACCGCTTTGCTAATGCTGAGGTGGTATAATGATTCAAACAAAGGCCTGGTGGCGGTGTGATGTCACGCCGCATAATACGTCAGCAGATTGAACTAAGTGTACATTTTATTCTCTCTACGGTGGAATGTGGAATTTATTTTGCAGAGCCGGACACTATCCTGGTGTTCATTATCTTCTCTGGATCATTCAAGGGAGGAACCCGCCTTGCAATGCCGAACATTATGCACGCCGGACTTATCGTCATTGAAGACTGGTTCAGGGGCTACTAAGGGAGTCCTGGACTAGGGGGTGTTTGGACAGCCGGACTATCAATGTCCGCCGGACTCCAAGACTACGAAGATACAAGATTGAAGACTCTGGCTCGTGTCCGGAAGGTACTTTACTTGGCGTGGAAGGCAAGCTTGGCGATACGGATACGTAGATCTCCTACTATTGTAACCGACTCTGTGTAACCCTAGCCCTCTCCGGTATCTATATAAACCGGAGGGCTTTAGTCCGTAGGACAACATACATTACAACAATCATACCATAGGCTAGCTTCTAGGGTTTAGCCTCCTTGATCTCGTGGTAGATCTACTCTTGTACTACCCATATCATCAATATCAATCAAGCAGGAGTAGGGTTTTAGCTCCATCGAGAGGGCCCGAACCTGGGTAAAAAACATCGTGTCCCTTGTCTCCTGTTACCATCCGCCTAGACGCACAGTTCGGGACCCCCTACCCAAGATCCGCCGGTTTTGACACCGACAATGAGGCTTCACATAATAGCACCATCTCGAGATATATAAACAACCCCAACACCATGGCCATTGTTATGAATTCAACTATCAAAACATAATCTCCATAGTACTTGTCTCGCTCTCCATTCGAACTAAGGACGATGTAAGAATATTACACCGGCCATGATCGGATAGTTTCTTAGGACGATAGTTAATTCTCGGCCATTATCATGAGGTCCATGTAGAATTCATCCATTAAACAATATATAGCCGAAATAAACAAATAAAATAGCAATAAAATATTTCGGCCCCTTTGTCTTAGCAACAAAAATGTAACTAACCAAATGTATAGTGATTTGGTAATACTCTGTCATGATATGGAAAATTATGTTGCATCCATGGATCAAAATAAGTCCATGGAGGGTAACTGATCATTCCTGTGGATGAATTCCATGGCAAAGACATGAATGGCATTGTTAAAGAAAATGGATGATGTGCTAACCGAAGATTTTGATGTTGTGATGTGCACCTTCGGCTTAATTGTTTGTGGCTTTCATTATTTTCCTTCTTCACTTTTATTGTACTTGTCGCAACAGAAGCATGCACATCATTTTTGTCTTGATTGATCTTCTTGGGAACCCATGCCATGTTCCTATTTCTCAGCTCTTGTGCACTAAGATTTTGTAATTCCTTCTTTTGCCAATACGATAAGCCGAGTGGGCATCTCGGCTGTGATTCTGTTTTGACCAATGGCAATTCTTTCTTGGCCTTGTGCACTCTCAACTTATTTTCTTCAGATTTGGCACTTTGACTCTTAATAATTGGTTGCTTCATCTCATTGCCTTTAGTAGCCAATGTCAACACTTTCATTGGCTCTTTTTTATTTGAGATTAAATCTGAAGTAGCACTCTTATGACCATCTCTTTTAACGCGGTAAACTTGTTTGACCACCTCTTTCTTCTTCCATGAGCTCTAGACCGATTCCTTATGATTGAAACGGTCCTTAACATGTGATTGTTCAGATGTTGATCTTCTTGGAGCTGCACAATATTGGTGAGATGGTCTAAAATAAGATGGAGAGTGTGCCCTCATATCATACCTGTCCCATGATGGATATGGATCTATATGAGCATAGGGAGGCATCCACGGCATTGGCATTGGCGGCCCAAAATAAGGATATGAATATGTTGCATTAAAATTTGCACTTTGCCAATACCGATCCTCATATTTGCGCCTTGGGGGTGATCTTGGTTTCTTTGCATGATTTGGCCGATAAGTATTCTTCTCTTCACTCTTCTTTTGATATTTATCCAATAGTTCAGCAAAGGTGATTTTTGATCTCTTACACTTGCGCTTATTTCGGCCTTTGTTTCGTTTGGTTGTGCTTGCACCAATCATTGGATTTGCTTGTTGCCCCCCAGTCCTTGGCGTCTCCATTGTAGCTTCGATGGAATTCTCGCCCTCAAAATTATGTTCATTATGCTCTTCAACAACTTTTTTACTTGAAAGCTTGGCCCCATCACCTGCAGTTTTTACCTCCTCTTTAAATGGATCGGCTTGAAGCAGCCGATGCAAAAACTTTCTGCCATCGAGACCAATCGGAATAGAGTGGTCATCTCTTGGTGTCTCAACAAATTTCAATCGTCTTTTATCAATGGCCGATTTAACTATTTGACGAAACATATTGCAATCCTCAAAATTATGTTTGAACGAATGATGCAACCTACAATACACTCGTCCTTGAATTGATGGCTTGACATGGTGATCAAGAATTCTTATGTAATTATTTTTCAGCAATAAATCAAATATTTGGTCACACATGCTTGAATTGAAGGTAAACTTCTTGCTTTCTAGCCGGTCTTGTTGTGTGAACGGCTTTGAAGATAAGCAAACGAATGGTTCAGATTTGGAATCTTCCCATTCGGCTATACATTGTGTCTTCCACTCTATCTCCGGTGTCTTTGGATAAGATATTATATTAGCATCGGATTTCTCAAAAGAAATTAACCTTGGCTTTAAACTTCCGATACGAAAATATTTAGAACACACATGTCTCAATTGAGACAAAGTGCAAGCCAAGTAAGAAATAAGCAAAGCTACCCAACTAGATATGAACTTTAGATAAAGCAACGGGGAAAGCTTTGGCCACAACAATAAGTCATTATCGGTCTTTATAAATGGTGCAATGGGTTGACCGATATAGTCTATAACAATTTTGTTGCTAACAAGTAAATTACCCTTCTTCATTGGTCTTTCAAAATTACTTATGAGAATTTTTCTTATAGAAGCATCGACAATAAAGTTGCGACCAAATCGGAAGATAGGCAAGTCACTTGCTAGACATACCTCTTCAATTACGTTGGGAGAGCGTGATGGTTGTATCACTTGAATAATACTTTGTTCCACTTTTGAATGACTCTCCAATGCCTTGGCATCCTCTTTTTCTTTGATAGACTTGGTACACATACTATTTGATTCAGCTTTTTTAATAACCGAATTAACTTTGTTATCCGAATCACCACTCTTTCTTTCTTTGATTCGCAAGGTTGCTTGTTCTTGTCTAAATTCAGCAAACATTGCAGCTAGTCTATCTTTAAGCTTTTTTCGACCAATTTCAGCCCAATCTTCATTGGATTGCCCCCCAATACTTTGAGACGCTTTCGGCAATGGTGTGTTGCCGAAATTCTATAATTGAGCAGGGGCAACATGATATGCTACGTTACTAGGTAAAGACACATGCGCTCTGGTAGAATTCTCACTTATTCGGCCATGAGCATGAAGGTGCGGAGCCGAATCACGAATATCTACAATTGCGTATGGTGCCGAAAAATTCGTAGCATGAGGTGTAGCATATGATGTTTGAGGGTAATTGGCCGAATAACTAGTAGTAGCATGGCCAATTCCCCTATCCACCGGCACGTTTGGATTAACATACTGCAAGTTATTTGCTGATGAATAAAAAGTTGAAACACTTTGTTGCATACTATTGGAAGTTCCTACATGGGGTGTCTCAACATGATTAACCAAACTCATCATGTTGTTCATCGGCATATAGATTTGTGGGGTTGCCGATGCATGGGAGTTGGGATACATATGTTGCATGTTGCTAAAATTATATGAAGTTGAAGAATGAAGATTATTCTGAATCGGCTGTTGCACATAATTAGATGCATGATTGATAAAACTAGGGCTAGCCGATACAATATGCTCATTAGACGATGTAGCAACAACATTTGCATTATTTGCATCTACATAAGTGAATTGGGTATTCATGTTACCTTTGTAGATTGCAAACCCTAGATGACGATCTCTTCGTAGCAAGAACGGGCCGGAGACCGTTCAAAGCTTCGTCCCCAGCGGAGTCGCCAAAAAGTGTGTTTGCACACGAACACGTCACCGTGTACCTCCAACGCCGAGGGTGATGCACCGCAGCTCACGTCGAAGGAGACCCACCGGAAGCGCGGTACGCAAGACAATCCGGCGGGTGCTTTTGTAGACCCGAAACCCCACACGCCCGGGAGGGACCCCGTCAGGGCGCGCGGCGGCTATGGGCTGCCCTAGGTCGGCCTGACCGCCCCTAGGGCCTCGAGGTTCGCCGCCCTGAAATAAGAAGAACGAACGAAGAACAAGGAAGAAGAAGAACAAGGGAGAAGTAAAAGTAAAGGTAAAAGTGGTAGATGATTGTTCGATTGTGTGTTGTTTTTCAATCGGCCGTCACCTCTTATTAATATAAGAGGCGGATGGACTTCCCGTACAAGAAAAGGACTTGCCTTGTCGTCCAAATCATCAAAATCTAGCCAAATTCGGACTTCTCACGACTTCCGGCCCGGATGTCCGGCTCTAGGCCCGGATGATCCGGCCTAGCCCAGTTTTCTGACAGCAGCTTACTATTTTGGCTCTAGAATCCGCATACGGCCTCGGATTTGGACATTTTTTACATCAAAATCAACCGCCTCGACGAGACGCACAACTTTCATGTTGAATACTTTTCGATTTGAGGTCATCTTGAGGGGGTTTCGGGCCGTTTTCTAAAGTCTGCAGCAGAAAAACTTGTCCGGACGTCCGGACAATTGCCCGGATTGTCCGGCCTTTACCCGGATCATCCGGGACTTGACCCAGATCATCCGGCTTCAGCGCCAACCTTCTGGAATTTTAGTGCTCTAATTACCCGGATGATCCGGACCCCGGCCCGGACGATCCGGCCAACATTGCTGCAGCGCACGGTTTTGCCTATAATTTTTGCATATGAGCTCGGATGAGGATGATCCTTATATCAAAATCGTCCGTTTCAACGAGACGAAGAACTTTGTAGTTGTAACTTTTTCCAACCGAGGTCTTCTTAATTATGTTTCATGCCATTCTTTAATCAGGTGTCAACACGGGTATCTCCGAAATTGTCATATCTTTTGGACTTGAGCTCCTTTTTGGTCCATCTTCATATTTATTTCGATCATCTTGACGATGGCCATCAAATGGTGACATAAACTCATAATTTTAACCTCATTCCATTATACACTCAAGTCACTCTTTGCGATCATGCCATTTTTGAGCGTCAACATCCCCCTCTTTCCCCTTCTCCTACTCCAACAAGGGAGGTGGAATCCTACTAGGACTAGGGAGTCCTAGTAGGACTCCACACTTGGCGCGCCCCCTCCTAGGGCCGGCCTCCTCCCCCCTTGCTCCTTTATATACGGGAGCAGGGGGGCACCCCATGACACACAAGTTGATCTACGGATTGTTCCTTAGCCGTGTGCGGTGCCCCCCTCCACTATATTCCACCTCGGTCATATCGTCGCGGAGTTTAGGCGAAGCCCTGCGCCGGTAGAACATCATCGTCGTCACCACGCTGTCGTGCTGACGGAACTCATCCCCGACGCTTCACTGGATTGGAGCCCGGGGGACGTCATTGAGCTGGACGTGTGCTGAACACGGAGGTGACGTCGTTCGGTGCTTGGATCGGTCGGATCGTGAAGACGTACGACTACATCAACCGCGTTGTCATAACGCTTCCGCTTAACGGTCTACGAGGGTACGTAGACATTACTCTCCCCTCTCGTTGCTATGCCATCACCATGATCTTGCGTGTGCGTAGGAAATTTTTGAAATTACTACGTTTCCCAACAATAGTAAGACATGGAAAAACAAAAATGGTGGCAACTAGTGGGTTCAAGTCTTCAAGGGCCTAGCTAGCTATACGCGTCCTCCAAGGTAAAGAGTACTCCTACTAGTACGTAAGTAGAGTACTAGTACAACAATGAAAGAGAAGGCGAGAGGGTTAAAAAATGGAATACCTGGGTAGATGGTGACGGTCCGATCGTGGTAGATTGTGTGACCATGTTGCACATCAGTGGTACCATGGGTAACGACTGCTAAGATAGTTGATCCCAATATGCCAAAGTCAGCTACAAGGTTCCAAGTTAGACCGAATCGCGGATGCAAATGCACATCCGGGATCGGCGATCTTATTTTGATCGCGGGATGACTGGTCCCTACAAAATAATGGAGTACCGTTAGGGATGCAAATGATGGTTTGTGCATTCTGTTTGTAATCTCCCATACCATAGGATGGACACCAGATGAAACAAGTCCCCTGGCTTGTCACCGCGAAGATGCGGCCTAGATGGTGCACGGCGTCTTCGAACAGTATGGGTACAAATCTGCCGCCGCCAACATGCGCCAGCCTCTGCCGTTATAGCCTCTTGAATTGATGGCAATCCTTATGTCGAACACCGCGATGAGATAGTAATCGTTGTAGTCGCCTCGCTTTGTCGGCGGGTCCGCAATTGCTATCTTCTTCAATCTCATGTAGGCATCATCATACGTATTCAAGCCCAGCCAGTCCGGAAGGCCGATCCCAATGGTGGAGAAGGGGTCTACCGGAACGGCCGCACTGCTGTGGATTGATACGTCCATTTTGCATCATGCTTTTATATCGATATTTATCGCATTATGGGCTGTTATTTCACGATATGTCACAATACTTATGGCTATTCTCTCTTATTTTACAAGGCTTGCCATGAAGAGGGGGAATGCCGGCAGCTGGAATTCTAGCTGGAAAAGGAGCAAATATTGGAGACCTATTCTACGCAACTCCAGAAGTCCTGAAACTCCACGGAATATCTTAAAATAAATAAAGAAAAATCGTCGCCAAAGATGAAGGCCAGGGGGGCCACACCTTGCTCACGAGGGTGGGGGGCGCGCCCCTCCCCCTTGGGCGCGCCCCCCTACCTCGTGGGCCCCCTGGTGGCTCTCCGACGCCCATCTTCTCCTATATGAAGTCTTTCGATGAGAAAAAAATAATAAGCAACCTTTCGGGACGAGACTCCGCCGCCACGAGGCGGAACCAATCTAGGGCTCTAGCAGAGCTGTTCTGCCGGGGACACTTCCCTCCGGGAGGGGGAAATCATCGTCATCATCATCACCAACGCTCCTATCATCGGGAGAGGGCAATCTCCATCAACATCTTCACCAGCACCATCTCATCTCCAAACCCTGGTTCATCTCTTGTATCCAATTCTTGTCTCCAAGTCCGGGATTGGTGCTAGTAGGTTGCTAGTAGTGTTGATTACTCCTTGTAGTTGATGCTAGTTGGTTTATTTGGTGGAATATCATATGTTCAGATCCTTTATGCCCAATATTACCCCTCTGATTATGAACATGAATATGCTTTGTGAGTAGTTACGTTTGTTCCTGAGGACAATGGAGAAGTCTTGCTATTAGTAGTCATGTGAATTTGGTATTCGTTCGATATTTTGATGAGATGTATGTTGTCTAACCTCTAGTGGTGTTATGTGAACATCGACTACATAACACTTCACCATTATTTGGGCCTAGAGGAAGGCATTGGGAAGTAATAAGTAGATGATGGGTTGCTAGAGGGACAGAAGCTTAAACCCTAGTTTATGCGTTGCTTCGTAAGGGGCTGATTTGGATCCATATGTTTCATGCTATGGTTAGGTTTACCTTAATACTTTTGTTGTAGTTGTGGATGCTTGCGATAGAGGTTAATCATAAGTGGGATGCTTGTCCAAGTAAAGGCAGTGCCCAAGCACCGGTCCACCCACATGCCAAATTATCAAAGTACCGATCGCGAATCATATGAGCGTGATGAAAACTAGCTTGACGATATTCCCATGTGTCCTCGGGAGCGCTTTTCCTATTATAAAAGTTTGTCCAGGCTTGTCCTTTGCTACAAAAAGGATTGGGCCACCTTGCTGCACTTCATTTACTTTTGTTACTTGTTGCTCGTTACCATTTATCTTATCACAAAACTATCTGTTACCACTTATTTCAGTACTTGCAGAGAATACCTTGCTGAAAACCGCTTATCATTTCCTTCTTCTCCTCGTTGGGTTCGACACTCTTACTTATCGAAAGGACTACGATAGATCCCCTATACTTGTGGGTCATCAAGACTCTTTTCTGGCACCGTTGCTGGGGAGTGTAGCGCCTTTGGTAAGTGGAATTTGGTAAGGAAAAATTTATATAATGTGCTGAAATTTTCTGTCACTTGTTACTATGGAAAGTGAATCTCTGAGGGGCTTGTTCGGGGTATCTTCACCCCATCCAGTAGAGCAAAGAGTTGCTCCTCAACCTACTGAACCTATTGAAAATGAAACTCCTTTTGAATTTCCTTTGGGTATTATGGAAAAACTGCTGGCTAATACTTTTACAGGAGATGGAACAAAGCATCCTGACGAGCATCTACGCTATTTGGATGATATTTGTGGATTATTTAAGCTTGCAGGTATACCCGATGATGTTGTTAAGAAGAAGGCTTTTCCTTTATCTTTGAAGGAAGACGCATCGACATGGTATAGGCTATGTGTTGATACGAGATCATGGAACTATAAAAGAATGAAATTGGAATTTCATCAAAAATATTACCCTATGCATCTTGTTCATCGTGATCGCAGTTATATATATAATTTTTGGCCTCGCGAAGGAGAAAGCATCTCTCAAGCTTGGGGGAGGCTTAAATCCATGTTATATTCATGCCCCAATCATGAGCTCTCAAAATTGACAATTCTTCAGAATTTTTATGCTCGGTTCTCTAATAATAATAAAACCATGCTCGATACTTCTTGTGCTGGCTCTTTTATGATGAAGCCTATTGAATTCAGATGGAATTAATTGGATAGAATTAAACGCAACTCTGAAGATTGGGACCTCGACGAAGGTAAGGAGTCAGGTATGACGCCTAAGTTTGATTGTGTTAAATCTTTTATGGATACCGATATTTTCCGTAAGTTTAGCACTAAATATGGACTTGACTCTAAGATAGTAGCTTCTTTCTGTGAATCTTTTGCTACTTATGTTGATCTCCCCAAGGAAAAGTGGTTTAAATATCATCCTCCCATAGAAGTAAAAGTAGCTGCACCTATTAAAGTTGAAGAAGAAACCATCACTTATAATGATCCTATTGTTCCTACCTCTTATGTTGAGAAACCACCTTTCCCTGTTAGAATGAAGGATCATGACAAAGCTTCAACTGTTGTTCGTAAAAGCAATATTAGGACTATACACCTCCTGAGCAAGTCAAAGTAGAACCCAATATTGCTATTGTTAAAGATCTCTTGTCTGATAATATTGATGGGCATGTTATTCAATTCACTGGTGAAACTGCTAGAATTGCTAAACCCTGTGATAGAGATAAACATAGACCTGTGGTAGGCGTGCCTGTTATCTCTGTTAAACTAGGAGATCATTGTTATCATGGCTTGTGTGATATGGGTGCTAGTGCTAGTGTTATACCCATTGGTTTATACAAAGAAATTATGCATGAGATTGCACCTGCTGAGTTAGAAGATATTGATGTTACAATTAAACTTGCCAATAGAGATACTATATCTGCAATGGGAATTGTTAGAGATGTTGAAGTCTTGTGTGGAAAAACCAAATATCCCGCTGATTTCCTTGTTCTTGGTTCTCCACAAGATAGCTTTTGTCCCATTATTTTTGGTAGACCCTTCTTGAATACTGTTAATGCTACGATAGATTGCAAAAAGAATGTTGTTACTGTTGGCTTGGATGATATGGTTCATGAGTTTAATTTCTCTAAATTTAGTAAACAACATCGTGAGGAAGAATTGCCTAGTAAGGATGAAATTATTGGTCTTGCTTCTATTGCTGTACCTCCTAGTGATCCTTTAGAACACTATTTGCTAGACCATGAAAATGAGATGTTCATGAATGAAAGAATGGAAATAGATGAAGTATTCTTTAAACAGAAACCTATTCTGAAACACAATTTGCCTGTTGAAATCCTAGGGGATCCTCCTCCACCCAAGGGTGATCCCGTGTTTGAGCTTAAACCGTTGCCTGATAATCTTAAGTATGCTTATCTTGATGAAAAGAAAATATATCATGTTATTATTAGTGCTAACCTTTTAGAGCATGAAGAGTAAAGATTATTGAAAACTCTGAAAAAGCACTGTGCCGCTATTGGATATACTCTGGATGATCTTGAGGGCATCAGTCCCACTCTATGTCAACATAAAATAAATTTGGAAGCTGATGCCAAACCAGTTTGTGATCCTCAACGACGTTTGAATCCTAAAATGAAAGAAGTGGTAAGAAAGGAAATACTCAAGCTTCTGGAGGGAGGTATAATTTACCCCGTTGCTGATAGTCAGTGGGTAAGTCATGTCCATTGTGTCCCTAAGAAGGGAGGTATTACTGTTGTCCCTAATGATAAAGATGAATTGATCCCGCAAAGAATTATCACAGGTTATAGGATGGTAATTGATTTCCGCAAATTAAATAAAGCTACTAAGAAAGATCATTACCCCTTACCTTTTATTGATCAAATGCTAGAAAGATTATGCAAACATACACATTATTACTTTCTAGATGGTTATTCTGGTTTCTATCAAATACCTGTGTCGGCTAAAGATCAATCAAAGACTACTTTTACATGCCCTTTTGGTATTTTTGCTTATAGACGTATGCCTTTTGGTTTATGTAATGCACCTGCTACCTTTCAAAGATGCATGATGGCTATATTCTCTGATTTTTGTGAAAAGATTTGTGAGGGTTTCATGGATGACTTTTCCGTCTATGGTTCCTCTTTTGATGATTGCTTGAGCAATCTTGATCGAGTTTTGCAGAGATGTGAAGAAACTAATCTTGTCTTGAATTGGGAAAAGTGCCACTTTATGGTTAATGAAGGTATTGTCTTTGGGCACAAAGTTTCTGAAAGAGGTATTGAAGTTGATAAAGCCAAGGTTGACGCTATTGAAAAGATGCCATGTCCCAAGGGCATCAAAGGTATAAGAAGTTTCCTTGGTCACGCCGGATTTTATAGGAGGTTCATTAAGGACTTCTCGAGAATTTCTCGAGCTCTGACTAATTTATTACAAAAAGATGTACCATTTGTCTTTGATGATGATTGTGTAGAAGCATTTGAAATACTTAAGAAAGCTTTAGTCTCTGCACCTATTGTTCAGCCACCTGATTGGAATTTACCCTTTGAAATTATGTGCGATGCTAGTGATTATGCTGTAGGTGCTGTTCTAGGGCAAAGAGTCGATAAGAAGTTAAATGTTATCCATTATGCTACTAAGACTCTAGACAATGCTCAAACAAATTATGCTACTACCGAAAAGGAACTTTTAGCGGTTGTATTTGCTTGTGATAAATTTAGACCCTATATTGTTGATTCTAGAGTAACTATTCATACCGATCATCTTGCTATTAAATATCTTATGGAAAAGAAAGATGCAAAACCTAGACTCATTAGATGGGTTCTCTTGCTTCAAGAATTTGATTTACATATTGTTGATAGAAAAGGAGCTGAGAACCCCATTGCAGACAACTTGTCTAGGCTAGAGAATGTTCTTGGTGACCCACTACCTATTGATGATAGCTTTCCTGGTGAGCAATTAAATGTCATAAGTACTTCTCGTAGCACTCCGTGGTATGCTGATTATGCTAATTATATTGTTGCTAAATTTATACCACCTAGCTTCACATACCAACAAAAGAAAAAGTTCTTTTATGATTTGAGACATTACTTTTGGGATGATCCACATCTTTATAAAGAAGAAGTAGATGGTGTTATTAGACGTTGTGTACCTGAGCATGAATAGGAACAGATCCTACGCAAGTGTCACTCCGAAGCTTATGGAGGACACCACGCTGGAGATAGAACTGCACATAAGGTATTACAATCCGGATTTTATTGGCCTACTCTCTTCAAGGATGCCCGTAAGTTTGTTTTATCTTGCGATGAATGTCAAAGAATTGGTAATATTAGTAGACGTCAAGAAATGCCTATGAATTATTCACTTGTTATTAAGCCATTTGATGTTTGGGGCTTTGATTATATGGGACCTTTTCCTGCCTCTAATGGTTACACTCATATTTTAGTTGTTGTTGATTACGTTACTAAGTGGGTAGAAGCTATTCCAACTAGTAGTGCCGATCATAACACTTCTATTAAAATGCTTAAGGAAGTTATTTTTCCGAGGTTTGGAGTCCCTAGATACTTAATGACTGATGGTGGTTCACACTTTATTCATGGTGCTTTCCGTAAGATGCTTGCTAAATACGATGTTAATCATAGAATTGCATCTCCTTATCACCCGCAGTCTAGTGGTCAGGTAGAGTTGAGCAATAGAGAGCTCAAATTAATTTTGCAAAAGACTGTCAATAGGTCTAGAAAGAATTGGTCCAAAAAACTGAATGATGCATTATGGGCCTATAGAACTGCGTACAAAAATCCTATGGGTATGTCTCCGTATGAAATGGTTTATGGAAAAGCATGTCATTTGCCTCTTGAACTAGAACATAAGGCATATTGGGCTATCAAAGAGCTCAATTATGACTTCAAACTTTCCGGTGAGAAGAGGTTGTTTGATATTAGCTCACTTGATGAATGGAGAACCCAAGCTTATGAAAATGCCAAGCTGTTTAAAGAAAAAGTTAAAAGGTGGCATGATAAAAGGATACAAATGGGAAGGTCCTTACATTATCGAGGAGGTCTATCGTTCTGGTGCCATAAAAATCAACAACTTCGCAGGCACAAATCCGAAGGTGGTAAACGGTCAAAGAATCAATAGGTAATCCCATAAATGTTGAAACCAATATTATTGAAACTGTAATCCCGGAGGAATACATAAGGGACACTTTCCAGAACGTTTCAGACTCCGAAAAGGAATAGGTATGTGGTATGGTAAGTAAACCGACCCCAAAACAATTTTTAAAGCAATATTTCTCCGTTTTGGAATATTTAGAAAAATAGAAAAATAAGTAGCAGTCCGGGGAGGACACGAGGCCTCCACGAGGGTGGAGGGCGCGCCCTACCCCCCTGGGCGCGCCCCCCTACCTCGTGAGTACCTCGTGTGCCCTCCAGACTCCGTTTTCTTACACGATACGTATTTTGGTCGGTAAAAATTCATTATATATTCTCCCGAAGGTTTTGACAACCGTATCACGCAAATATCCTCTGTTTTCGTTTCGAGCTGTTTCCGTTGCAGATTTTGAGGATTCCGGAGACTCGATCATCCTTCTATGAGGGTGAGCCTATGCCATGGAGGGTGGACGACAAGCTTCCATCATCAACAACACCTCCACCACCAACAACAAAGAAGGAGATATAATCACATGGGTATGGGCACTCCCCTTGGCAACTGTCAAGCTTGGGGGAGGTGCCCCGGTATTGTATCACCATCACAACTCCTATCTTTACCGTTTTTCTTAGTTCAATCCTATTAGTAGTATCTTGATTTAGTAGAATAAAGTCATGGCATGATCTAGTTTTGAGTTTTGCTTTATGATCCCTCTATGCAATCGAGTCCGTGAGCTATATATAATAAAGATTAGTGTTGAGTCAAGGGCTTGATTACTTTGCCATGATCTTGGGTGAATAAAGAAAAGAATAAAAAGAAACAAAGAGTTTATATTGATCTTAGTGAAAGTAATGATTCCACATAGAAAGAGTATGGTGATTAAAAGTTGTTGGGAGTTGGCAAATATAGCTTTGGTCATCGTTGCAATTAATAGGAAGTAATAAGGAGAGAGAGGTTTCACATATAGATATATTATCATTGACATCTTTTATGATTGGGAGCACTCATTAAAATATGACATGCTAAAGAGTTGATGTTGGACAAGGAAGACAATATAATGAGTTATGTTTTCTTACATCTGAGATAAAGTATGTTGTCATGGTTCCTCTACCGTGTTGAGCTTGCCTTTCCCCCTCACGCTAGCCAAATTCTCAGCACTAAGTAGAAATACTACTTGTGCTTCCAAATACCCTTAAACCAATTTAGCCATGAGAGTCCACCATATCTACCTATGGATTGAGTAAGATCCTTCAAGTAAGTTGTCATCGGTGCAAGCAATAAAAATTGCTCTTTAAATATGCATGACTTATTAGTGCAGATAAATAAGCTTTGTACGAACTTGTTGTGGACACAATAAAAGCGACGGACTGCATAATAAAGGTTCACATACAAGGGGCAATATAAAGTGACGTTCTTTTGCATTAAGATTTTGTGCATCCAACCATAAAAGCGCATGGCAACCTCTGCTTCCCTCTGCGAAGGGCCTATCTTTTATTATTATCCTCTAATTTATGCAAGAGTCACGGTGATCTTCACCTTTCCTTTTTCATTTTATCCTTTGGCAAGCTCAGCATGTTGGAAAGAACATGATATATATATATATCTAATTGGATGTGGGGGAGCATGAATTATTATTGTTGACATTACCCTTGGGGTAAAAGGTTGTGGGGCAAAACTACAAGCCCCTATCTTTCTCTATGTCCGATTAAAACTCGATAACCACAAGTATTGCGTGAGGGTTAGCAATTATGAAGGACTAAGTGATAGTTGAGTATGTGGGCTTGCTTTTAAGATCTGACATAGACTCTTTCCGATGTTATGATAAATTGCAATTGCTTCAATGACTGAGGGTATAATTTGTTGGTGCCCAATAAGGTTTATGATTCATACTTTGGCTTTGTGAAAAGATCATCACTAGAACATAAGTAATCATATGACAAATCTATATATGTTGCTGTTATGAAAATAATCATGATGCCTTCATGTCTGTATTTTATTTTTATCGACGCCTCTACTTCTAAACATGAGGACATATTTATTGTTATCGGCTTTTCGCTTGAGGACAAGCGAGATCTAAGCTTGGGGGAGTTGATACGTCCATTTTGCATCATGCTTTTATATCGATATTTATCGCATTATGGGCTGTTATTTCACGATATGTCACAATACTTATGGCTATTCTCTCTTATTTTACAAGGCTTACCATGAAGAGGGGGAATGCCGGCAGCTGGAATTCTGGCTGGAAAAGGAAAAAATATTGGAGACCTATTCTGCGCAACTCCAAAAGTCCTGAAACTCCACGGAATATCTTAAAATAAATAAAGAAAAATCGTCGCCAAAGATGAAAGCCAGGGGGCCCACACCCTGCTCACGAGGGTGGGGGGCGCGCCCCTCCCCCTGGGCGCGCCCCCTACCTCGTGGGCCCCCTGGTGGCTCTCCGACGCCCATCTTCTCCTATATGAAGTCTTTTGATGAGAAAAAAATAATAAGCAACCTTTCGGGACGAGACTCCTCCGCCACGAGGCGGAACCTTGGCGGAACCAATCTAGGGCTCCGGCAGAGCTGTTCTGCCGGGGACACTTCCCTCCGAGAGGGGGAAATCATCGTCATCATCATCACCAACGCTCCTCTCATCGGGAGAGGGCAATCTCCATCAACATCTTCACCAGCACCATCTCATCTCCAAATCCTAGTTCATCTCTTGTATCCAATTCTTGTCTCCAAGTCCAGGATTGGTGCTAGTAGGTTGCTAGTAGTGTTGATTACTCCTTGTAGTTGATGCTAGTTGGTTTATTTGGTGGAATATCATATGTTCGGATCCTTTATGCACAATATTACCCCTCTGATTATGAACATGAATATGCTTTGTGAGTAGTTACGTTTGTTCCTGAGGACAAGGGAGAAGTCTTGCTATTAGTAGTCATGTGAATTTGGTATTCGTTCGATATTTTGATGAGATGTATGTTGTCTAACCTCTAGTGGTGTTATGTGAACGTCGACTATATAACACTTCACCATTATTTGGGCCTAGAGGAAGGCATTGGGAAGTAATAAGTAGATGATGGGTTGCTAGAGTGACAGAAGCTTAAACCCTAGTTTATGCGTTGCTTCGTAAGGGGCTGATTTGGATCCATATGTTTCATGCTATGGTTAGGTTTACCTTAATACTTTTGTTGTAGTTGCGGATGCTTGCGATAGAGGTTAATCATAAGTGGGATGCTTGTCCAAGTAAGGGCAGTACCCAAGCACCGGTCCACCCACATACCAAATTAACAAAGTACCGAACGCGAATCATATGAGCGTGATGAAAACTAGCTTGACGATATTCACATGTGTCCTCGGGAGCGCTTTTCCTATTATAAGAGTTTGTCCAGGCTTGTCCTTTGCTACAAAAAGGATTGGGCCACCTTGCTGCACTTTATTTACTTTTGTTACTTGTTGCTCATTACCATTTATCTTATCACAAAACTATCTGTTACCACTTATTTCAGTACTTGCCGAGAATACATTGCTGAAAACCGCTTATCATTTCCTTCTGCTCCTCGTTGGGTTCGACACTCTTACTTATCGAAAGGACTACGATAGATCCCCTATACTTGTGGCTCATCATGGATGTTGTGCAAAATGATGGTGGTATCCGGCTGGAGGTATGCAAGCCAATCTTCGTTGGCATCGACCCAGACCTATATATAAGACGGTGGGCAACAGAGAAATTACGGGATGGAAATGGACACCAAGTACTACATGTTGAAACTCCATTACTGACCTGCTCATCGGACAAAATCCGACTACCTCTCAACGTTGGCAACTCTAGCGCAGACAACGTGCAACCATGGCCAGGGAGCGGTGGACTATTCGAAGGATTGTCCCATAGAAGAACCTTCTCCTCGAGGACGCATGGAAGACCAACAAGAATGGCCTTTTCCCAAGCCATTTTAAGCACCATCTTGAAAAAGTTGGTGCAGGAAGCATCGAGTCTTGCAGCGGTGAGGACGTCGGAGCGGCGTGCGATTTCTCCCAGAGGATCATTGTCCAAGGTCTCCCAGCCCCGACGAGGAGTAGAACCGCCTGGTGAATCCATGGGAGCAGCGACGAACTGCCTTCTCTTCGGGGGGAGGGGAACTAGCGAGGAGGAGATAAGAGCGTAGTAACCGCAGGGCCTCGTCCCTTCCAACTGTAGATCGTTCCTTCCAACTATAGCGAAGGGGTGAGGATATTATTTACTACTAGTACTAGCATTATGGGATGTTATGGGATTGCATTATACTGTAAATAATAGCACTAGTAAGAAATTTTTGGCACTAGCTAGTAGTTTTTGGCGTGGATTAAGAAATTTTGGGTATGTTTTTGCTATTTTTTGTACACGCCAACTAGTGTCAAAAAAGGTCTTACATTATGTGACGGAGGAGTACGTAATCGTACTGTAGCAGTACTAGTACTACTTTCTCAACTAGTAGTGCGAGGGTACTACTAGTGCTATGTACTGTACTTCTAGTATAGTGTACCAGTTTTGAACTCTTGAATCTCAGAGCCAAGGAGCTACAGATGGAAGTGGAGGGTACTACTATTCTCTAGAACCATCGTTTTACTATCAATGCAGGGAAAGTACACCTGCGTAGTGGCCTAGTGGGTACTCTCGGTGCTCTATTCAACCGCTCCTCTCATGTAGCTGGCCTACTAGGCCTTCCACTATGTAGGCCAAAAGCGGCGCCAAATTCACCTTTTACATATTTGGCACCGGTACCCTCCATTGCTCAGCCGATGCCAAACAAAATATCCAGGGCGTCGATGCCTCTACTTGCTCCGATGCCACATTCTTTGAGGCAATAAACTAAGCTCTTTATTGTACTTTCTCAAGCGAAGCAACAGCCAGAGACACAGGATTGGGCTAATCTATTACTATTTTATACATATGTGGGGTCAAGCTGGAGTCGATGCCAAATCCTCCACGCTATGGGAGGGGTGCTAAATTTCTCTCATTTGGCATGGATATGTATGTGGGATACTTTCCAGAACTTTAGCACCGAGCACATAGTGGAGGGTTGCTCCTCTCACGCACACACTAGCAGCCTGTTTATCAGCGACGATTACTGCGGGGGCAGAACATTTGAGTTATTTGATACAGCAAGACTAGGCTTTTCGCTTCCATTTGTGGAGGTGTAATGGATCTCGTCGAACTTTGTTAATAGTTCCTTCTTTATAAATGAGATGAAGCAAAGCTTTTGCCTCTGTTTAAAAAAAACACGTCAAGAGGAATTTCTGTTATAGTAGAGCCGATAATGGAGTGAAGTCCATGCGTGCAACGCCACAAGCTACAGAGTAGTAGTAGAGCACTTTACGTACAGAGCCATATTGCACAGTTCCCAATGCCGCGCCAGGCTTTTCCGGCTCCTCGGGCTTAATTGGGAGGCGCTAGTTTAAATATGCTACTAGCTGATGAGGAAGCTGCAAGCGAGGTGCGGCTAGGGCGAGCACGCGAGCCATGAGATGCTGGGAAAGAAAACCCGTTCACATGGCTAGGCTATCTAGTGCACCCAGATTGTGGTGCCGCATGTCCGTTTGACTTCAAAACTCAAACTACCCGTGTAAAATATTGGCTCACAGTGAAGTTACTATTTAAAAAAAGGCTGTCGTGCGTTCGGCCGGGATCGAACCCACAAAACAAGGTATACACTCTCGCGACCACTAGTAGTACTCGTTAGAGTACAACGCAACCTAGAATCACCTTTTGTCGCTAGCAGTACATTGTTCCTTACAAGAAACCCCTAATAATGCCAAGAAACCACTAATAATGCCAAGAAGCTACTACCACTTGCATATGTGGCAGACTTAAGATAAGACTACCTTATCAACCATTGTACATGCTCTTACCAACCAGCGCTACCAAGAAACGACTACTCTACAAAGTGCCATAATAGGCACGTTTCAACCCATGACCCTGTTTGGATACATTTGTTGTCAATCTAACCCTGCCATCCAAACACAACTTTGGTTAGAGTTAGTTCAGGGTTAGAATCTAACCTCTGACTTAGAGTATCCAAACAGGGCCCATGTCGCCCATTAAGTCAACGCCTTCTATTCGACCGGGCGTTATGACTTGTGGGACCTACATGTCACTCTGCACAAAAATCCCCGAGTGACCTCCTACCTCCGGCCCGTCCACCTAGTCATCCTCGGCCATGGGACGCAGCTACCGCCACCGGCAGAAGGCGAGGTCAAAACCGTCGGCGGTGTGGAGCCCATCTTGCGGCAGCCTGGATGCCAGCTCCGTCCGGCGCTCGCAACCGCTAGCTAGCCAAGATAGCTCCGTCCAGCTGCTTGTCTATAAGGTTTGCTAGCTAGATTGGCATGGCGGCGCGGCGGCTTGCTCGCGCGCGCCGCGCTAAGGCCAGCCATCTGGCTCGAGCGAAGGCAAGCGCGGCGGCTTGCTCGCTCGTGAGTCACGCTCGGGCCAGCCTGCAAACCCGTGCGGAGGACAGCGCGGCGTCCGGCCCGTCCGGCGGAGCGGCGGCCAACTCGCTCATCACCGGCGCCACCGACGAACACGCATCAGTACTGTTTGAAGTAATGTTCAGGAAAAATAATGATTTGAAGGGGAATAACAGGATAGAAGGTCAGATGTGGGTCCCTCGTGTCAACGGTCAAACAAAATGTGTTGGTTTAAGCTGTCTCATCAGCACGGACGTGTGGGCCACCCCTGTCATAAATGGGTTTAAACTAACCTAATCGGTAGGTAGTAGTTTTTGGCGTGGATTAAAAAAATTTGGGTATGTTTTTGCTATTTTTTGTACAATAAATTCTTCTTAGGGCTGGTTGAAAGTGGTAGTTTTTTGTTAAATACTCTACATATTGTAAGTAGGAGTGAAATTTAAGCTTTGGAACCCAATAAGCAAGGCTAGTTACATAGTGCATATGTGTTCATGATTGAAAGTAAATATCAACCATGGGTGACTAATACCTTGATGGAAAACTCGAAACTATGGAATACTAGGGAAAAAATTTGCATGGTTGGAAATACTAGCAATGTTCATGTGCGTTGCAATGAATCATAATTAGAATAATACTTATTCACAAACTTGATACAAAACACTCTAATTTTATTTACATATCTCTCCCTAATAATAAAGCACGGACTGGGTCACCGGGTTCACTGTCGCGGCGCTTTTCCAAAAAGCCCCTGTGCTTTTGGGAATTCAACCCGCAATCCCTTCTTAAGTGGTAAATTTGACATAACGTTTCGGTTTTGCAGAAAAGACCCTATAGTTTGCTATATTCAACCCGTGGTCATTTTAAAGGGACGGGCTCTTTTCCTTTATGCGTGCTCTGCTCGATCTAGACGGGCATGGCGCCGTCGGCGGCGGCAGGTCTTTTTCTCCGGCCATCCGCCGGCCTGTTCTCCTTCCCCTCCCGATCCGCCCCTAATACTCTCCGGCGCCACCCGCAGCCTCTTCAATCTCGAACCTCCTGCACATGTGTCGTGCTTCTCTGACTTGGATCAGAGTTGGATTTTGTGTCCTCAAATCCATGGAGTAGCCACCAAATTCCGTCGAATCGCCGCGTCAACCTCCCCGCGGCGGCCGCACCGCCCAGGAACCCCAGCCATCGCTCCTGCCAGGCCAGGCTCCGCTGCCGAGGTCCCGCGTCGCCATTTGATCCCCAAGTGCCTATCCGCCATCTCAACGGCCTCACCCAGCGAGCTCGCCTGGACCCTAAGGTCATTGGAGCGAGCCTCCACCAGGCCACCCGACGCGCCAATGATCCCGTGTGCTGCCGCTCGAAGCTCCCCTGCTCGCTGCCCTCCACGCACCGCCGCCCTGGCCTAGCAGATTAATGGAGGGCGCGACCAACTTTGGTTCGTGCCTCGGTGCTCCTCGCCGTTCACCAGCTGCCGCATCCAACTTCTCCACTATGGTGAGCCCCTCCACCTGGACAGCCTTCAACTTCGTCCAACACCAGTAGCCCCGACATCGCCATTGCTCTTCTCCGTTGCCTCTATGCAGCATTTTATTTCTGTTGATGTGTGGCCACGATCTATGTTTACTCACTACAGGGAGTTCATTATGGCACCGTACAACCACCAATTAATAGAGAACATGGGGGAAGGGAAAGGAGATGATGCAGCCGGTGCTATGTCGAACCATCGACGCGGCAGACGCAGCATACAAATGCCCTGTAGGTGGCCGGACCTGGGGATCTCCATCAAGGTCGACAACGAGTTGTAGTACTGTGTCCAGCCAACAACTCCTTTTACTTCTCAGGTTCAATCCGCACTTCCCTTTGTCAGTCTGAATGCGCCCTTGTTGATTGCTATCTGGCATTGGCAATGTATTCCAACTGTTTGATGGTTTGAGCTTGCCATAACTTCAATTCTATAAAAGAGTTACCCTCAGGAATTTGTTTATTAGCCACCAATACCGCAAAAACTACAGAAGAATGTTATTACTGCTAATGGATAGATGCACTGCAGAAATATGAATAGTTTTGGTCAAAAGAATGCAGACTGCACTTTCTTATTAGTCTATCACCCTCATGGTTGCTAATGATATTTGTTTTGCCACCACTTTTTGTGTAACTAGGGGAGGACACTGGTCGTTTGGTTAAAAAAAGGAGTGTGGGAACTCGTCATCCTTTCTCAAACATTCTCACTCAGTCAAGTGCCAAGGTAAAATCAATGGTCGTCTTTGATCAGTTCATACGGAACAAAACTCATTTATTTCAAAAACTGCAGGTTCATGGTGACAAATGGACATACTGTTTCAGGCTTATGACTAAGAATTAGAAACACAGACTCAAATTAATTAGATGCTCTAATTAGAAGGTATGCACTTGGAGGCATTACCCGCCTTCTTACTTGGAGGCCTTCCTTGCCTTTTTCCCGTGGCAAACCATGGCGCTTGAAAAATAACATTAAACATGCACGGGTCTCAACTTGTAAGTGATGTGCCGAAACTGCCACTACCTACAACCGTGCCCTCAGGCTTCCCTCGGACCGTCCTTATCAATTGTAGTCTCTGCTCTCCCACGTTAAGTCCCACCTTTTAGAAACAGCTTTTCTCGATGGTGGCCTCCCCTGGAAGCTCTTGAACCTATGGTGTGGAGTCGGTTCCCCGTCAGAAGGAAATGCTTGCGTTAGGTCGTCAGACTGTTAATTATAACCATGTTATTCTGTCGAGCCTTTCCATCGAGTTGTCAAAACAATATCAAAGTAGAAGATGTTAAATATGAAACCACCAAGTTATGCACTCTGCTATTGTGGTTGTGAAGCTCGTACAGTCTGCTTGATGTTCGCACTAAATTTCCTTCAGGCAACAAGACGATGAGTTCAGTGCAAGTCTTCAGGCTGTAGGGCTAATCATAGGCAAAGAAGTCTGGACTTCCGTGGGTTTGCATGAACGATTTTGAAATGAAGAATAGTTGTTAAGTTATTATTTTTGCTAGAAGAGTAGCGTCGCAAAAGAGTATTGCTGGGGAAGTAACTGGAGCACATGCTACTATTTTTATAGGAAAGACCCTAAATGACCCAACTTTTGCAATCTACAGATGTTGCTTATGAAATCGGTAGAGCCATGCATCTGCAATTATCTATTAGCAACATCAGGTTTGTGTTTGTATCTCTTCTGCCATCATTTCTTGATCATTATGTTATTTCTTTTCTCATCTCGAATCCTTTTTGTTATAGCCATACATTCTCTTTTGGTTTAAGAAGATAATAATCCAGTTTCACTAAATGCATTTTCTATAGCAGCATATTCTCTAATAATTCAATCATACTACGTACTGGTCTATAATTTCATTTCTTTGGTCATTAATCTAGCTTTTCCCTAAGATTGTTTCTCATAGTGAACAACTCATAAAAATGATTTGTAGGAAATAGACAAGAATGATAGGGTACATACTGATGTTTTCCGTAACTTCCCTGTATGGTTCAGGAGAAGCGTATTGCAACAGAAGATTCCACACTCCTTTTATTAGGGTGATAAAATTAGGGTGATAAAATTGGCAACCTAGGTATACACGCAGGACTTGTAAACTGAAACGGAGGGAGTACCAAAGATCTCACTTGTGCGTGCTAATCTTGGGAACTGTATTCAGGCACCCCTTGGCCCTCTTATGCGGGTTGTTTTGCATTTTGCTTTTGTGTTAGAATAAGTAATTACTATGTAATCAAAACCATTTTTGGTTCGTATATGGGATTGTCCTGTATGATAACTTGATAAGGCATGAGAACATTTTTAAATGTCAAAAGTAATCAATCCGTAGAAGAATGCATGCTCCTAAGCCATGGAAGAAATTAGCAAACAGACAAAAGTTAAGGGCCTAAGGCAAGATTGGCACACCCATGTGTAGACCATCATTTGATTTTAGTACTTTGAATAGGTTCATGCCAAAAGATAAACTTTCAGATGTACATGGTATCACCATCACCTCTGATGGCACAAGCGCTCTATTTGATGTTCTACAGGAGAGGTTCAAGATTACATTCAAGGAGAGAACACAAGCATGATGATACTCAATAAAGTGAAGCAATGGGCAGACTTGCAAGAGAGGGAGTAGTCCGGGCCTATCACACAATGTAAATATGTGAACTGCTCTTTCCAAAATCGCTACAAAATTCATGTTAATTTCCTGCAAATGAATAAGGTATGATTTTTTTGTATGAATTTCTATTTTGCGTTGTCTAGGCTTTGCAAGGTGGCCATGACTAATATTATTGTAAAAAAGCACTGTAACTTTTGCCTCGAATGAAACAAGGTCTTTGGGCGAGACAGTAAGCACCCAAAACATTTTTTCTTGCTTCTTTCTTGAATTTCCGGTTATCCTCTATTCCCCTGCTTCTTTTTCACTGGTTGTGAATCATCCGTTGCTGTCACTAAATTCATGTTGGAATATCTACATCGATTTGACATAAGCACATTGATGAGAGTGCTTGAAGCTGCCACAGTTAAGCTAGAGCTATTTTATTTTATTTTTATTTTGCGAAGAAGAGCCATCTCAATTTAAAGTGTGAGCTGTTTGTGTTTTCAATACCAGACCTGCTATCGATTTTTATTTTTTTGTAGTGAAGCTAGCTGTTGTTATGTTGGAAACCGAACTTACTGCATCTAGAAAAGAATACTCATTGTGCCACCAGTTAGTAGCAATTAATCGAATCCCGATGGTTAGAAGCAGGTTTCACTTTTTATGCTGAAAACTTCTGTTATTATTTTCCTTGATGAGTTTTGATTTGTTCCAATTGCTGATTGGCTGGCTTGGTTTTATGATTTTCCGAGTATTTTACTATTATGACATTCTTATATTCCTTCTTTTTACGGGTTAACATTCTTATATTCGTCTTCATATACAATTGGATAGTTTTGCTTTTCTTCAGGCTGGGGGCTCATATCTCTCCCTAATAATAAAGCACGGATTGGGTCTCCGGGTTCACCGTCGTGCACTTTTGTAAAGAAACCCCTGTTGATTTCGGTATTGTACGCGCAGTCCTCACAATAAGTTAACACGAACCGGTACGCCAGAGAAAAGGAAAGAAAATCAGCCCCCCTCTCCCCGCACGCCCTGCCTCCCAATCCCATCTCCAACCCCTGCCACGCCCCTCACCGCGCGCCGCCGTGCGCCACCACCAGCCACCACGCCGGCGCGCCTACCCCTCCCCGACCGGCTACACGCAGATGATGCTCGAGTGCACCTTCTGGCTCGGTTCAATGCGGCGGCTCGAGCGGTTGGGGGTGGCACAGCAGCTCGATGCAGAACAGACGGCGGCGGCTGGAGCTTGCAGGGGCGGATCCATGCATGGCAGGGGTTGGGGAGGCTGATCCAAAAGCGGGCGGCGAGGAGGGGGTCGCCGGTGGCGACGAGGAAAGCCGGAGTGAGGGATCCGGCGACCTAGGCAGGAGCTCGCCGGAGCTGGGCGATGGCAGACGGGCGCGTGAGACGGAGGGATCCGGCGTGGCAGCACGAATTTCTTGCAGGTAGATAGCTCCAAGCCATGCCAGCTCTTCAGTTTTCCCTGGTGGAAAAGAGAGAAAGAGGAGGATTCAGGGAGGAGGAGAGGTAGGGAGAAGAAGGTGCAGGTGCGAGCTTGGGGAAGAGGGAGCAGAACGTCAAGTGAGAGACTGTGAGGATTAGGGATTCTTGTTAGCCAGCATGGTAAGGTGGAGAGGCTGCTTAGGGAACATGTGCGTACATCCTTGCTCCTTTTCTTCTTTCAATTGTATGTACTTTCCAGCAGGCGTGTACATCCTTGCTCCTTCTCTTATTTTGATTTTAGGTACTCTCCAGTATTCAATGTGCATGTAGAACCGTAGAGAATCAGCTAGATATTTTACTACTGTATAAGGTGTGGAGTGCTGAGAGTGGCATTTATATTGCTGCAAATGCAGTATATGATTTATGCAGCAGAGAGGAGGCTGCAAGGGGAGAGGAACGGTGCATTGAGGTTGAGGTACACAGGACACATCGGGACCCGGGAGCTCCAGAAGAGGCTCGATCGATCTTGACAAGAACAGACTATATATAGGTTTGATTCAATCTTCTTGTAGCTCCAGTGTTGAATATTCTCGGTTAACTTCTTGTTAGTTGTGTTCCTCTGCTTTTACGGCCATTACAGTCTTCCTTTTGCATTACTAAAATTTATCGAATGTGGGACGCCATCTTTCTGCGCCATCAAAAAATTAAAATCAATTAATTTGCAGGAACATTGGTTGGTAAGGAACTTTCCAAAATACTTTGCACATATAGCAAGATATATATTTCTGCAACCTAACATACGACGGATCCAAAATAAAAATCAATTAATGCACATACAGGAAACTATAAGTATATCTGTAAGCTAACAGCCAATGGACCCAAAATTATAAAAACATATTTCTCCAAACGAACACAGTACTGCCGCATGAGCTCCTCTACTAAGAATTAAGAGGCTTAAGAAATACCTTTGGCTAAGCCAGGATGTTTCTGTATACTGGGAATGTTTAGCCGTGCCATGAAGGCAGGCTACACGCACTAAAGGCCTCCACTTAGGATCCAACCAACTCCCATGGTGTGGGTAGAGGACAGCTAAAACCGCCCGGAAAGAAAGCAGGGTCCCTCTCAGGCATGAAGGCATCATACTACTACAAATAACATAACATTCAGGGGAATGTATGGCTGGGATCAAAACGTCTGAGGACGAGGAGGACATGCAGAGTTCAAGTTAAACACAGAATTTAAATGTGAAATAAAATAGTAACAACGCTGATCAGAAAATGTCCTGGTACTACGGATATGCATGATTGATCAGAACCAGAGGCAAATTAAATTAACCGACGGATCAGAACTAGGCCTTTTTATGTTTTTTCTTTTTCCAAAAGCAGAGAAGACAAAGAATCTCATCTCCAAAGTGTTCAGTGCAGAGAAGATGAACCATGCAAAAACTCAGGCTGGACCACCGGGGCTTCACTGCTGGCGGAACAGTAGAGGGCTTGGCTGCTACCAGGGTGATCCAAATGGAGCGTGTTTGTGGCCTCTTGCACTGCATGATTAATGGTAGCTTCTATTACATGACATGATTTTTGCAGCTGACATGTTTCATGCGAGAGGACATAAATTTGCATCCTATTTTTCTGTCCAATTGGTTCCAAATCACAAATGTTTGTGCTATCAGTGACAATTTGATGGAAAAGACGAGTCATATATACAGCCAATGAAAGCTTTCACATCAGCCGTTGCTCTTGATTGTCTTTGCAAGTCCATAGATATAATTTTTATGATTTTCCTTTACTCATAGTAAGTACTGAATATTTTGTGCTTCAACCCTTTAGGTGTTAATTTCTGTGATGCAGCTAGCAAAGTTGGCAATAGGTACAGTACTATAACCATCATGATCTGCACAGGGATATCACCTAGGTACATAAATCATAATCATTCAGTTTTTATTTGGCAAGCTGGAGCTACCCAGAACTTCCGATTTTGGTGCCAAGATGGATGGATTGAACCGGGTGACCCACTGTCAGGTATTATTGTTCAGTTATCCTGAGGGTAATGTGGATATGTTCTGTTTGAGATCAAAGCTTGGTATTGCTAGAAAATATATATATGTGCACTGAGATTTCAAATATATAACAGCATTGATACAACGTAAGGTTTCCCTTGCTATCGTACATTTTTTCATTACTATCATAACCTTTTTAGATCAAGCATGTCATGCATTACATTTCATTATGTATGTTGCAACTTCAAGACCACAATGCCTCTGTATGTAACATCTGTATGCTGATTATTTTTTGGAATTGAATTATGTATTCAAAGCTATTGTTCAGCATATACATCGTTTGAAAATCATACAAGGGGCAAAATTTATATGTACCCTTCTGTTTTAATATATGGCTATAAATGGATTAACTGAGCCAAAGGCAGTGCCTTTTCATACGAATATATGTGTACGACATCTTGAGATAATCATATATGTTTGCCGGCAGAATATATGTGCATTGAACTACAAATAAATTTATTTGTGGGACTTGATGCCGGATATATACATATTGCATGTTCTCTTAGGGCATCTGCAATTGATGGACGCCAGGATTTATTTTCCGATAGACCGGCAGTTGTGTTAGTTGTTCCCAGTGTGCCCGGTACCAATAGATGCATTGAGCGCTTTCTCTTTTCCTGGGCACGCGAGTAAAGAAACGGGTTGCCGGGCCTACGTATTTAGAGCCGCTGATAAGCGCCTAGCATTGAATGAGAAGGCGCTTACTTTTTTCTTAATTTTTTGATGTTTAACTTTTTACTCTTAAGTGCCTACACAAGAGTCTAGCATTGCAGATGTCCTTAAGCTATAGGCTATCGTAGTGGTTTTACCAATCACAAATAAGCGACCAATGATGAAACAATAGTACAAATTTAGAGCACAATACATCATGATCTATTGGAAATTACATGTTCCATATTTGACATATCAACCAGTCAAAGTGGCCAAACTTGAGCATATAGTTAATCGAGCACGAAACAGTTCATTGAGTGCGAGCTTTGTTGACAGCCCTACCGGTTGGAGGCAAACAAATACCTTTCCCCCCTTTTTTCATAAAATCAAATGCTTGTACTAATGTTGATTCCATGCATTTTCATACATTATTCAACATTTTTGTGCGTTAGTAAAAAAGCCATTCTTTTAATTCACATTATTGAGCTAGGAAAATGGATAGAATTATTCTTTTTGTCCCGTTGCAACGCACGGGCTCTTTTGCTAGTCCTTATTATGCAGCGAAGATGCGGGTTGCATAACACATGTTAAGCCTATCTCCCGGTGCAACGCACTGGCAATTTTCCTAGTATCACTAGAGATATATTATGTTTCAATTAGAATATATTCCTTGGGCTGTTTTGGTGAGGTCAGGGAGGGATGTGGTTGGTTTTATGATACTAGTTATGGGTTTTTCTGCAAATTGGTAGACAAGTGGGATGTTTGTGAGAAAAGGCAACAACTTACCTCACAGTCGTTAGATGTAGATCTAATGGTCACAAAAGACGGATGGCAGACACACCATCATCACCAACTTAGTCTTCTATAGGAGTACTAGCAAGATCCGTGCATTGCACGGAACATCAAGATGCATTTTTTTATAAAAACACCCGTTGTGATTGACCCATGCGGGAGTAATCCCATGTGTAAAAACTAATGATATCTCGAGAAATAGGAGATAAGGTGAAGAGGAGTGGGGCGTGGTGGTGATTGGTGATCGGACTGAGCGGAGGCATGGGGATTGACGACGCCGGCAGCGGCCACCAGGCCAGTTTGTTCCAGAGGCTTCCTTTCTTAATTGCTCAACAATGAGGTTGTTGGAGATAAGGATGAACAAGGGAAGGCCTTGTCTGCAAATGTGGAGAGGGGTGCGGGTATCTTTTAGTTTAATTTCCATCAGTCAAATATAGATCGGACGGTCTATATTGCAAGATAGCACGCGTACCATCATCACCAACTCGGTTTTTTATAAGAGAAGAAATATAAATATGGAGATACAAACGTATTATCGATACTTGTTTCCGTAAACTAGCATCTACATTCTTTTCAACGCCTCAGCATGTGAGGCCTTAGCACAATGACTTCTTGACTGTGTAAAACAAAGGTTTTCCCGTCGCCGATAAGGAGGGGGTGACGGCGGCGCGCTTTTTGGCTTGCTCTAGTCCTAGTAGTCATACTAGATGGTCTAAGCATGTGTAGATTTATTCTTTTTCACGTCTCGTGTTCACCGTACTGCCACGACTGTTGATGAATAGACGGTAAGTTATTCATGGGGAAACCCTTGTTGAGCGTGTTTGCGAGAGAGAGAGATAGTGTGCGTGTGTGATATGTCTAGAGACTGAGGCAATGATAACAGTTTCTTTGTGTCTATGTGTGTGGAGGATAGAGAGACATGTACATGGGGCTTTGTGTTGTGTAACATGGAGACACATATACATAATTATAGAGTGAGTGTGCGAGATACACATGCGGACATGGGGAGAGATGAGGATCCAGATTAATGGGTGTTTGTGCGTGTCTGTGTGTGTTTGTGCGCGCGTTTGTGTGTGAGAGGGAGTGTGTGTATGTGGAGTAGAGAGACCACTAATGATGTAAACCTAGTATAAGGGAAGGGGGAATGGTGTGACATGTGTAGTAGCGGGATAGCATGGGTGCGGGTGGGGGAGCAGACTATTTGGAAGAGACATCGATTGTGTGTGGGAGAGGGGTGTTGAGAGAGAGAGAGAGAGTTGATGTTGTTTGAAATTGGCCTATGTACGGAGACGCAAGGGAAGCGAGTCATCGTGTGTGTGATAGGGATTTCATGAGAGATCTAGAATAGATGGTGTAGAGAACAATGTGCGAGATCGAGAATGATGATACATTAGGGAGCTATGGAAAGAGTCACGACATATATGTATACAGGGAGGAGTTGGGGCGGGTCCGCATGTGGGAGAGATAGAAAGAGGAGAGTGGTGCACAAGGAGACAAAGTGTGCTTGTTTTGCAGTGGGGGTGGTGTGTGAGGTGAGTGTGCGAGAACCAAATAACTAGGGTGATAGACGTTTGAGGGCGACGTTTTGTGTGTATGGGAAAGATGCACTCTACATAGTGTGTGTGCTTGGGAAAGAGAGATGTCGGGCGACCTAGCTAGAGAGTGGGGCAAGAGATGTGTGCATGCCCAAGAGACAAAGTGATAGAGACCTATATTGGGGTCCGGACTTTAGAAGAGAGAGGGTGTTAATGTGCTCGTGTGTTGGTGTTTGGGGGAGAGACCGACTTCTCTGTGTGTGGGGGGCGACGAGGGAGGGTTGGCTTCAGATAAAGAGTGAGGTGTCTATATTTGAGGGACTTTAGCGTAATTGAGATATACATGGTCAATAGTGTGTGCACTCAAGGTTGATCAATTTGTTTCACAGTTTGTACTATGAGATAACGATACTTTTGAACATGTGTGATATACTTTGATGTATCGGAATTACAAACCTAAGATTGGAATTTTGGAATTCGACTCCATCATTAGCTTTTGTAATTCATTTAAACGGAGGTACATTTTTAAGCTGGGATTTCGTGATTTCAAATTCATATATCAAACCTAGAGATATACACATACGGGCATGTTCAAACTTTATAATCATCCACTTTATTCATACACATACACATTTTTGCTTTTGTCATTATATTTGGGATAAACACATTTGGAATTTCATTTGAATGGGACCATATGATGGTATTTGCTTGTAGTATCTCAATGATCCATATTTGGATTGAATGGACAATCTAAGTTTGGAGTTGGAGACATTGATTTTCAAAACTTGCACTTTTATTTGCGTGCAAAACAAACAAATTCTTGGCCATGATATCATAGTCGGTCGTACAAGAGCAGAATATAATTTCAGGCGCCAAAAGCTTTCAAACTTCCCACTCACATCAAAATATCTCGCGCCCGAAAGTTTAGCCCTGCGATATTCCTGTTTTAGCCCTGCCACATGAACGGAAAATGGCTGCTTTGGTAACTCCATTGTTTTCCCCTCTTTGCCCCCAACATTCTTCCCCAGAGCCCCTCCCCGACCCCCCCTCCCACGGCAGGCCGCCGAATCTAGTCCTCTGCCACAGCGGTGGACCTCACACCCCGACGGATCTACCTTCCGCACCTTGGAACCCCCAACTGCCAACTCACCACTTCACTTGAGCCGCTTCAGCAACTGGCTTGTACACTGCTCCAGATCTCCTTGACCGCCATCATGGTCCACCACACCGGATCTGCTTAACCGGCGCCCTTGTCCACCACAGTGTAGGCCCTTCACTGACTCCCTCGTCCGTCCCTTCGCTGGCCCTTCATACAAGCCCTCGTCCGCCGCAATAGATCCGCCTCACCGAAAGCACTGTACAACGCGCCCGCCGAAGCCTTCGTCCACTGCATCGGACCCGCTCCACGGACGCCATATTCAACTCCACCGGCCTTGCTTTACCGACGTCGCAGCCTCATCAGGTTATTTTGATCTGTACTCCTTCGGTTTTTCTCTTTATCGTGCAACTGTTCACTTACCACAGATGAGCTTTCTTGTATGTCGACAGGCGCCACAACCGTAGCACCGGAGCCGCTTCAGCGACGGCGACAGCCGGCCCAAACTCAACCGCAACACGACCACCATCGAGATCCTTAGCTATCAAGTATGCCAACGATACCCATACGCCGCCGAGAATCAGGTACTATTATCCAATGGTCGGCGCCTACGTTCACTCTCTTAGCATAAGCACCGCACCTTTGAATTTCTTCAGGGCATCATTCAGTTTTTCATGAGACGCGTTATTCTGCTTACACCTGTAGGGCCATACTTCTGGCAGTGAACATGTTACATGTGCTAAATTACATACCAGTGCACATATAGTTAATATGCTTTAGTTTTGTCCTAAGTATTACTGTACTTCCTAGATATCACTGCCTACTATTTTACTTCTTGCATGCTATATTTATGATAATGGTGTTGTTCTGATGCCACCTGTTGGTTCCATCAGACTGCTTCATGTTCTCTATGCTTAATTACACATCAGCAAACTAGCATGTGGTTCCGCTGGTTTTTGTTCGTTTTACCCTACATTTTCTGATGCTAGCTATTACATCACTGCTACGAGCCTCTGTTCATTACTTTTTTGTGTGTTCTTGATCTTCCCAAGTTGCATGACTAATTTGATGCTTCTATTAATTATGGAGCTGCCAACCCCATCAAGCAAAATATTTGTTCTTTTGGGGCTAACACCTCGAACAAGCATAAAAATAGAGGGAAGCAGATATATTGTCGTGTATGCACACACCCTTCTTTCATTAGTTTAGATGAACCATTGATGATCAATTCGAACCAGTGCATGCGATTAAAATTAATTTTACCTAAATAGAGGGTGCAGAATAAACTACAAGAAGTAGATTTGCAACCACGGGATGCTGACGATATCTTCAAAGAACATTGCAACAGCAGCGAGGCTTCACAGCAACATATGGTAAGCCAGTGTGTTTTAGTACATGTGAAATGTAATGCGTGTGGGCTGCTTTCTTGGCTTGTGCCCTCAACCTGTAATCCTACAAAATAACAAAAAGTTCAGTTGTCTGCTTTGCTGTATTGCTTGATTTGAATGCTTGTTTGTTACTTGTTATGGTATACCTGAGTTGGCCAATATGTCAGCAATGCCTATTGTACTATCGTAAAGAAATGCATGCCTAGTTCATTTGAGTCCTTAACTTTTCCTCTGAACTTCATCACAAGATTGTCTTCGTAGTTTATATGAGGCCACACTGTTAAGTGCTTTCTCAGATTATTTCAATTGCTTAGATGCCTTGGCAACTTAAATATAGCGGTGGTGGTACACTCCCTTTCAACTAGGGATGTCAACTGGGTCCCGTTTAATCCCGATTAAAGTCCACTAGTGGTATGATAGTTCAAAAGAGTTTTTTTTTGAGGAAAATGAACCAGGGAGCTAGCAAAAACTAACTAGATAGGACTGGCGGATGTTGTTTATTTGCCACTTACATCCCTAGTTTCATCTTACCATTTTAATTTATTTTCGGCTGATGCTTCTTCGAACCATTTAAATATAGCTTGCCATGCTCGGCAATAATTCGTATGCCATTTACCATGTAAGCTTACTGCCTGGATCATGCGATAACTATCTCTTACTTATGTCCAGGATGTTGTTCACACTAGGACACAATGTACAACCCCAGAATCTATTTGTGGAAGCAGTGCACCATCCATGTTACCAGATGGTAGAAGTTCAGAGGCAATACCGCCGGAGAGCAGTCTGAGCACAGATATTATAGTTCTTGAGGCTCTACTAGAGGCAGAAAGAGATGGTGTGGCTGCCATGAATGAGGTAATCTCGATCTTGAAGCTGGAAATTATGCAATTAGCTGCACGCATTATGCAAGTAACCCAAGAATTGGAGGAAGTAAGAATGTTGCATTTGAAGACGGAGGAGGTCCTGCTGCTTCTGCTATATTAAGCCCAGGGTAATCCCAGTTCTTCTTTAGATAGCAGTTGAAATTGTCATTAGATTATTGTACTTGCATGTTGTGTCATGTCTCTGAATGGATTATATTGTAAGATCCCCTATGTTGTCCATGTGTTGTAATGATCCGAATTTTTTAGGCGAGGTAATCCTTAGTACTTGTATGATTGAAATAAGGTGAAATGTTTTTTGTGTGAGCATATTGTATTGGATGAAATAACTGTTTGACTCAAAGTGTATCCAACCTACTGAATTAGAAGATCACGACATTTCTAAATCATAATCATATATAAAGGTGGAATAAATCTTTGTTGTGGTTTTGAAGAAATAAATAACAAAACATAGAATTATCTGTGGATATTCGTAATCGAATAAAAATTGGATTTGGATTTAGTTGACAGGGCCCAGGGCAAACGTGAATGCTAATTCTCCCAAGTTTTGAACGAAGCGGCTAAACACCCACTATCATTTGCGGGCTGCCCGAAGCAAGTGTTTGCGAGATGGAAATTACTGTCTACCCCTGATACTTGACATCCTTATCGACCGGATTTACACTGCTGTCGATAGGGGTAGACTAGTAGCTTCAATAAGACGTGACACGACGGCCTCTGAGCCCATTCAGACACGGTGGGCGCCAAACGTGGGCGGCAAAACACATTTGATTCAAGCTCGTCCGAAAGACATGTGTCTCTCCCTCCATTTCCCATTCATCCACGGTGGGCGGCAAAACAAACTCTCCTCGTTCGAAATCGATGTAGGCTAATATTTTAAATAGGGGCAGATGTGTAACTTCCCTCAGACGTGACACAACCGCCCTACCTATCAGCCCCGTTCATACACTGTGGGCGCCAACCGTGGGCGGAAAAACACCCTCTCCTCGCCCGAAGTCGTTACCGGCAAATATTTGGGAGATGCGAGATTACCGTCCTATCCCCAACCGACGTGATGTCTGGAATTTTAAACGGGGGATAAGTTCGTAACTTTGCCACCTTTCAGACAAGCGTGTCCCAAAGTTTGAGGTCCCCCCCTCCCCCTCCATTTCCCCATTCATACACCATCGGCGCCACAACAACCTCCCCACTGCGGCCAGCCTCCTCCATCCGCCACCCCATCCTCTGAAGGAAATATGCCCTAGAGGTAATAATAAAGTTATTATTTATTTCCTCATATCATGATAAATGTTTATTTATTCATGCTAGAATTGTATTACCCGGAAACATGATACATGTGTGAATACATAGACAAACATAGTGTCACTAGTATGCCTCTACTTGACTAGCTCGTAAATCAAAGATGGTTAAGTTTCCTAACCATAGACATGAGTTGTCATTTGATTAACGGGATCACATCATTAGGAGAATGATGTGATTGACCTGACCCATTCAGTTAGCTTGGCACTTGATCGTTTAGTATGTTGCTATTGCTTTCTTCATGACTTATACATGTTCCTATGACTATGAGATTATGTAACTCCCGTTTACTGGAGGAACACTTTGTGTGCTACCAAATGTCACAACATAACTGGGTGATTATAAAGGTGCTCTACAGGTGTCTCCAAAGGTACTTGTTGAGTTGACGTATTTCGAGATTAGGATTTGTCACTCCGATTGTCGGAGAGGTATCTCTGGGCCCTCTCGGTAATGCACATCACTATAAGCCTTGCAAGCAATGTAGCTAATGAGTTAGTTACGGAATGATGCATTACGTAACGAGTAAAGAGACTTGCCGGTAACGAGATTGAACTAGGTATTGAGATACCGACAATCGAATCTCGGGCAAGTAACATATCGATGACAAAGGGAACAACGTATGTTGTTATGCGGTTTGACCGATAAAGATCTTCGTAGAATATGTAGGAGCCAATATGAGCATCCAGGTTCCGCTATTGGTTATTGACCGGAAACAGTTCTAGGTCATGTCTACATAGTTCTCGAACCCGTAGGGTCCGCATGCTTAACGTTATGATGACAGTTATATTATGAGTTTATAAGTTTTGATGTACCGAAGGTTGTTCGGATTCCCGGATGTGATCACGGACATGACGGGGAGTCTCGAAATGGTCGAGACATAAAGATTGATATATTGTACGACTATATTCGGACACCGGAAAAGTTCTGGGGGTTACCGGATATATATTGGAGTACCGGGGGTTACTGGAACCCCTCCCGGGAACTAATGGGCCTTGTTGGGCCCTAGTGGAGAGAAAGAGGGGCCGGCCATGGCAAGAGGCGCGCCCCCTCCCCTTGAGTCCGAATAGGACAAGGAAGGGGGGGCGCCCCCCTTGCCTTTCCCCTCTCCCACCTCTTCCTTCCCCCTCCTCCTTGGACTAGGAAAGGGAGGGGCAAACTTACTTGGAGTAGGTTTCCCCCTCCTAGGGCGCGCCACCCCCTTGGTCGGCCCCCTCCTCCTCCCCCCTTTTTATACGGAGGAGGGGGACACCCCATAGACACACAAGTTGATCTTCGTGATCGTTCCTTAGCCGTGTGTGGTGCCCCCCTCCACCATATTCCACCTCGGTCATATCGTAGCGGTGCTTAGGCGAAGCCCTGCATCGGTAGAACATCATCACCGTCACCATGCCGTCGTGCTGACGGAACTCATCCCTGACACCCTGCTGGATCGGAGTCCAGGGATCGTCATCGAGTTGAACGTGTGCTGAACTCAGAGGTGTCGTACGTTCGGTACTTGGATCGGTCGGATTGTGAAGACATATGACTACATCAACCGTGTTGTTCTAACGCTTCCGCTTTTGGTCTACGAGGGTACGTGGACAACACTCTCCCCTCTCGTTGCTATGCATCACCATGATCCTTGCGTGTGCGTAGGAAAATTTTGAAATTACTACGTTCCACAACAGTGGCATACGAGCCCAGGTGTTATGCGTTGATGTTATATGCACGAGTAGAACACAAGTGAGTTGTGGGCGATACAAGTCATACTGCTTACCAGCATGTCATACTTTGGTTCGGCGGTATTGTTGGATGAAGCGGCCCGGACCGACATTATGCGTACGCTTACGCGAGACTGGTTTTACCGCCGTGCTTTGCACACAGGTGACTAGCGGGTGTCTATTTCTCCAACTTTAGTTGAACCGAGTGTGGCTACGCCCGGTCCTTGCGAAGGTTAAAACAGCACTAACTTGACGAACTATCGTTGTGGTTTTGATGCGTAGGTAAGAACGGTTCTTGCTCAGCCCGTAGCAGCCACGTAAAATTTCCAACAACAAAGTAGAGGACGTCTAACTTGTTTTTGCAGGGCATGTTGTGATGTGATATGGTCAAGACGTGATGCTATATTTTATTGTATGAGATGATCATGTTTTGTAACCGAGTTGTAGGCAACTGGCAGGAGCCATATGGTTGTCGCTTTATTGTATGAAATGCAATCGCCCTATAATTGCTTTACTTTATCACTAAGCGGTAGCGATAGTCGTATAGGCAATAGTTGGCGAGACAACAACGATGCTACGATGGGGATCAAGGTGTCGCGCCGGTGACGATGGTGATCATGATGGTGCTTCGGAGATGGAGATCACAAGCACAAGTTGATCATGGCCATATCATATCACTTATATTGATTGCATGTGATGTTTATATTTTATGCATCTTATCTTGCTTTGATTGACGGTAGCATTATAAGATGATCTCTCACTAAATTTCAAGATAAAAGTGTTCTCCCTGAGTATGCACCATTGCCAAAGTTCGTCGTGCCCAGACACCACATGATGATCGGATGTGATAAGCTCTACGTCCATCTACAACGGGTGCAAGCCAGTTTTGCACACGCAGAATACTCAGGTTAAACTTGACGAGCCTAGCATATGCAGATATGGCCTCGGAACACTGAGACCCAAAGGTCGAGCATGAATCATATAGTAGATATGATCAACGTAGTGATGTTCACCATTGAAAACTACTCCATTTCACGTGATGATCGGTTATGGTTTAGTTGATTTGGATCACGTGATCACTTAGATGATTAGAGAGATGTCTATCTAAGTGGGAGTTCTTAAGTAATATGATTAATTGAACTTAAATTTACCATGAACTTTGTACCTGATAGTATTTTGCTTGTCTATGTTTGTTGTAGATAGATGGCTCGTGTTGTTGTTCCGTTGAATTTTAATGTGTTCCTTGAGAAAGCAAATTGAAAGATGATGGTAGCAATTACACGGACTGGGTCTGTAACTTGAGGTTTATCCTCATTGCTACACAGAAGAATTACATCCTGGAAGCACCGATGGGTGCCAAACCTGCTGCAGGAGCAACACCAGATGTTGTGAATGTCTGGCAGAGCAAAGCTGATGACTACTCGATAGTTCAGTGTGCCATGCATTATGGCTTAGAACCGGGACTTCGACGACGTTTTGAACGTCATGGAGCATATGAGATGTTCTAGGAGTTGAAGTTAATATTTCAAGCAAATGCCCGGATTGAGAGATATGAAGTCTCCAACAAGTTCTATAGCTGCAAGATGGAGGAAAATAGTTCTGCCAGTGAGCATATACTTAGAATGTCTGGGTATAACAATCACTTGATTCAACTGGGAGTTAATCTTCCGGATGATAGCGTCATTGACAGAATTCTTCAATCACTGCGACCAAGCTACAAGAGCTTCGTGATGAACTATAATATGCAAGGGATGGAAAAGACAATTCCCGAGCTCTTCGCAATGCTAAAAGCTGTGGAGGTAGAAATCAAGAAGGAGCATCAAGTGTTGATGGTCAATAAGACCACCAGTTTCAAAAAAAAAGGGCAAAGGGAAAAAGAAGGGGAACTTCAAGAAGAACAGCAAACAAGTTGCTGCTCAGGAGAAGAAACCCAAGTCTGGACCTAAGCCTGAGACCGAGTGCTTCTACTGCAAGCAGACTGGTCACTAGAAGCGGAACTGCCCCAAGTATTTGGCGGATAAGAAGGATGGCAAGGTGAACAAAGGTATATGTGATATACATGTTATTGATGTGTGCCTTACCAGAGCTCGCAGTAGCACCTGGGTATTTGATACTGGTTCTGTTGCTAATATTTGCAACTCAAAACAGGGACTACAGATTAAGCGGACACTGGCTAAGGACGAGGTGACGATGCGCGTGGGAAATGGTTCCAAAGTCGATGTGATCGCCGTAGGCACGCTACCTCTACATCTACCTTCGGGATTAGTTTTAGACCTAAATAATTGTTATTTGGTGCCAGCGTTGAGCATGAACATTATATCTGGATCTTGTTTGATGCGAGACGGTTATTTATTTAAATCTGAGAATAATGGTTGTTCTATTTATATGAGTAATATCTTTTATGGTCATGCACCTTTAAAGAGTGGTCTATTTTTGATGAATCTCGATAGTAGTGATACACATATTCATAATGTTGAAGCCAAAAGATGCAGAGTTGATAATGAAAGTGCAACTTATTTGTGGCATTGCCGTTTAGGTCATATTGGTGTAAAGCGCTTGAAGAAACTCCATACTGATGGACTTTTGGAATCACTTGATTATGAATCACTTGGTACTTGCGAACCATGCCTCATGGGCAAGATGCCTAAAACACCGTTCTCCGGTACTATGGAGAGAGCAACTGATTTGTTGGAAATCATACATACTGATGTATGTGGTCCAATGAATGTTGAGGCTCGTGGCGGATATCGTTATTTTCTCACCTTCACAGATGATTTGAGCAGATATGGGTATATCTACTTAATGAAACATAAGTCTGAAACATTTGAAAAGTTCAAAGAATTTTAGAGTGAAGTTGAAAATCATCGTAACAAGAAAATAAAGTTTCTACGATCTGATCGTGGAGGAGAATATTTGAGTTACGAGTTTGGTTTACATTTGAAGCAATGCGGAATAGTTTCGCAACTCACGCCACGCGGGACACCACAGTGTAATGGTGTGTCCGAACGTCGTAATCGTACTTTACTAGATATGGTGCGATCTGTGATGTCTCTTACTGATTTACCGCTATCGTTTTGGGGTTATGCTTTAGAGACGGCCGCATTCACGTTAAATAGGGCACCATCAAAATCTGTTAAGACGACGCCTTATGAACTATGGTTTGGCAAGAAACCAAAGTTGTCGTTTCTTAAAGTTTGGGGCTGCGATGCTTATGTGAAAAAGCTTCAACCTGATAAGCTCGAACCCAAATCAGAGAAATGTGTCTTCATAGGATACCCAAAGGAAACTGTTGGGTACACCCTCTATCACAGATCCGAAGGCAAGACATTTGTTGCAAAGAATGGATCCTTTCTAGAGAAGGAGTTTCTCTCGAAAGAAGTGAGTTGGCGGAAAGTAGAACTTGATGAGGTAACTGTACCTGCTCCTTTATTGGAAAATAGTTCATCACAGAAACCGGTTCCTGTGACGACTACACCAATAAGTGAGGAAGCTAATGATGATGATCATGAAACTTCAGAACAAGTTACTACAGAACCTCGTAGGTCAACCAGAGTAAGATCCGCACCAGAGTGGTACGGTAATCCTATTTTGGAGGTCATGTTACTTGACCATGTCAAGCCTATGAACTATGAGGAAGCGATGATGAGCCCAGATTCCGCAAAATGGCTTGAAGCCATGAAATATGAGATGGGATCCATGTATGAGAACAAAGTGTGGACTTTGGTTGACTTGCCCGATGATCGGCAAGCCATCGAGAATAAATGGATTTTTAAGAAGAAGACTGACGCTGATGGTAATGTTACTGTCTACAAAGCTCGACTTGTTGTGAAAGGTTTTCGACAAGTTCAAGGGGTTGACTACGATGAGACTTTCTCACCCGTAGCGATGCTTAAGTCTGTCTGAATCATGTTAGCAATTGCCGCATTTTATGATTATGAAATTTGGCAAATGGATGTGAAAACTGCATTCCTGAATGGATTTCTGGAAGAAGAGTTGTATATGATGCAGCCGTAAGGTTTTGTCGATCCAAAAGGTGCTGACAAAGTGTGCAAGCTCTAGCAATCCATCGATGGACTGGTGCAAGCATCTCGGAGTTGGAATAAACGCTTTGATAGTGTGATCAAAGCATATGGTTTTATACAGACTTTTGGAGAAGCCTGTATTTACTAGAAAGTGACTGGGAGCTCTGTAGCATTTCTGATATTATATGTAGATGACATATTGTTAATTGGAAATGATATAGAATTTCTGGATAGCATAAAGGGATACTTGAATAAAAGTTTTTCAATGAAAGACCTCGGTGAAGCTGCTTACATATTGGGCATCAAGATCTATAGGGATAGATCAAGACGCTTGATTGGACTTTCACAAAGCACATACCTTGATAAAGTTTTGAAAAAGTTCAAAATGGATCAGGCAAAGAAAGGATTCTTGCCTGTATTACAAGGTGTGAAGTTGAGTCAGACTCAATGCCCGACCACTTCAGAAGATAGAGAGAAAATGAAAGAAGTTCCCTATGCTTCAGCCATATGCTCTATCATGTATGCAATGCTGTGTACCAGACCTGATGTGTGCCTTGCTATTAGTTTAGCAGGGAGGTACCAAAGTAATCCAGGAGTGGATCACTGGACAGCGGTCAAGAACATCCTGAAATACCTGAAAAGGACTAAGGATATGTTTCTCGTTTATGGAGGTGACAAAGAGCTAGTCGTAACTTTGACACTGATCCGGACGATTCTAAATCACAAACCAGATATGTGTTTTTATTAAACAGTGGAGCTGTAAGTTGGTGCAGTTCTAAACAAAGCGTCATAGCGGGATCTACATGCGAAGCTGAGTACATAGCTGCTTCAGAAGCAGCAAATGAAGGAGTATGGATGAAGGAGTTCATTTCCGATCTAGGTGTCATACCTAGTGCATTGGGACCAATGAAGATCTTCTGTGACAATACTGGTGCAATTGCCTTGGCAAAGGAATCCAGATTTCACAAGAGGACCAAGCACATCAAGAGACGCTTCAATTCCATCCGGGACCAAGTCCAGGTGGGAGACATAGAGATTTGCAAGATACATACGGATCTGAATGTTGCAGACCCGTTGACTAAGCCTCTTCCACGAGCAAAACATGATCAGCACCAAGACTTCATGGGTGTTAGAATCATTACTGTGTAATATAGATTATTGACTCTAGTGCAAGTGGGAGACTGAAGGAAATATGCCCTAGAGGCAATAATAAAGTTATTATTTATTTCCTCATATCATGATAAATGTTTATTATTCATGCTAGAATTGTATTACCCGGAAACATGATACATGTGTGAATACATAGACAGACATAGTGTCACTAGTATGCCTCTACTTGACTAGCTCATAAATCAAAGATGGTTGAGTTTCCTAAGCATAGACATGAGTTGTCATTTGATTAACGGGATCACATCATTAGGACAATGATGTGATTGACCTGACCCATTCAGTTAGCTTAGCACTTGATCGTTTAGTATGTTGCTATTGCTTTTTTCATGACTTATACATGTTCCTATAACTATGAGATTATGTAACTCCCGTTTACTAGAGGAACACTTTGTGTGCTACCAAACGTCACAACGTAACTAGGTGATTATAAAGGTGCTCTACAGGTGTCTCCAAAGGTGCTTGTTGAGTTGACGTATTTCGAGATTAGGATTTGTCACTCCGATTGTCGGAGAGGTATCTCTGGGCCCTCTCGGTAATGCACATCACTATAAGCCTTGCAAGCAATGAAGCTAATGAGTTAGTTACAGAATGATGCATTACACAACGAGTAAAGAGACTTGCCGGTAACGAGATTGAACTAGGTATTGAGATACTGACGATCGAATCTCGGGAAAGTAACATACCGATGACAAAGGGAACAACGTATGTTGTTATGCGGTTTGACCGATAAAGATCTTCGTAGAATATGTAGGAGCCAATATGAGCATCCAGGTTCCGCTATTGGTTATTGACCGGAAACAGTTCTAGGTCATGTCTACATAGTTCTCGAACCCGTAGGGTCCGCATGCTTAACATTACGATGACAGTTATATTATGAGTTTATAAGTTTTGATGTACCGAAGGTTGTTCGGATTCCCGGATGTGATCACGGACATGAAGAGGAGTCTCGAAATGGTCGAGACATAAAGATTGATATATTGGACGACTATATTCGGACACCGGAAAAGTTCCGGGGGTTATCAGATATATATTGGAGTACCGGGGGTTACGAGAACCCCTCCCGGGAACTAATGGGCCTTGTTGGGCCCTAGTGGAGAGAAAGAGGGGCCGGCCAGGGCAAGAGGCGCGCCCCCTCCCCTTGAGTCCGAATAGGACAAGGAAGGGGGGCGGCGCCCCCTACCTTTCCCCTCTCCCACTCCTTCCTTCCCCCTCCTTCTTGGACTAGGAAAGGGAGGGGCAAACCTACTTGGAGTAGGTTTCCCCCTCCTAGGGCACGCCACCCCCTTGGCCGCCCTCCTTCTCCTCCCCCTTTATATACGGAGGAGGGGGCACCCCATAGACACACAAGTTGATCTTCATGATCGTTCCTTAGCCGTGTGCGGTGCCCCCCTCCACCATATTCCACCTCGGTCATATCGTAGCGGTGCTTAGAAGAAACCCTGCGTCGGTAGAGCATCATCACTGTCACCACGCCGTCGTGCTGACGGAACTCATCCCCGACACCCTGCTGGATCGGAGTCCGGGGATCATCATCGAGCTGAACGTGTGTTGAACTCGGAGGTGCCGTACATTCGGTACTTGGATTGGTCGGATCATGAAGACGTACGACTACATCAACCGCGTTGTTCTAACGCTTCCGCTTTCGGTCTACGAGGGTACGTGGACAACACTCTCCCCTCTCGTTGCTATGCATAACCATGATCCTTGCGTGTGCGTAGGAAAATTTTGAAATTACTACGTTCCACAACATCCTCCACCTTGTCGGAGCCGCTACCCCTACCCCGTCGTCCACTGCAAGAGATGGACGTCTCTCATCCACGGCGCCGGACCAGGATCCTTTCATCGCGTCGTCTCGCTTCATCGGCGTCGTCGTCCACTTTGCTGTTGCCGCTCCTACGACCGCCTCATCCACGGCAACAGGATTTATCCCCCTACCCGGTCGTCTGCCATCTAAAGTCTTCTTCCCCGCCGCCGACAGCCATCGCACCCGCAGCACCCTCAACGTATCAGCAGGGGCCTACACGGCGTCGCAAGAGAGGTGGTACTCTCCCATATGTGCTTAAGTTATCGATCTCACCCGGAAAATAGATCTTAAATTGTTTACTGTACTTTTCTTGTCCGTACCAAATCGTAGTGGCTAGTTGAATGCAAACATTGGTTGCGAAGTAGCTTTGTCCAGTTTGCTCCTTCAGATCTGGCATGTCACGGTTACTATACTCGTAATTCGTAAAGCTTATGGTTTCCCCCTTTATATTCACTACCATCATCGTAGGTGCTGCACTGCTTCGTGTCGTGCTAGCACTGCTCCTCAAGACCTCAACCCATCAAGCAAAACAACATGCCACTCATAATTCCAAAGCTTACGTGTTGAAATAAGAATCTGATATGGTACTCATATTACTAAAACAGAGAACGTTTAATTGGTCACCTAATGTTCCTATATTCATTTCAAAAAGCATGTGCGCCACCCACTGGTCCAGCTAGTTCCACTTTCCTGATTTTACCCTTAATGCTTAGGGTTTTCCTCTTTTATCTACTCTACTATGAGCTGCGTAGGTGCTTTTTGTCATACTAGCATTACTCCACCCTTCAAGCTAAACAACACAACACTCAAAATTCCAAAGCTTAGTTGTTCAAATATGATTGTGATATGATACTGATATTAGTTAATAGACACATTTAATTGGTTAGCTAAAGGTCCCACTTGAGTTTCCAAATGCATGTCGTGACATATAGAGAGACAGCAGAATTGCATTTCTTTGTCACTTGTTGACTGTACTTTCTTGTCCATGCCAAATCTTAGTTGTTATTTCAAAGCAAATATCGGTTGCTAACTACCCTTTGCACGGTTTGCAGCTTCAGATCTGCCATCCCACTGCCATGGTCAACACTATACTCATCATGCTTACGGTTTCCCCATTTTATGATGACCACGACCAACCTACGTGGTTCGTGTCGTAATAGCACTACTCCACCCATCGAGCTAAACAAGCTTAGTTGTACAAATTCAAATCTGATATTATGCTGATATTAATAAAACTGAGAGATGTTTAATTGGTCAGCTAAATGTTCCTACTTTAGTTTCGAAATGCATGTGAGCCACATATGGAGAGACCGGAAGGAATAGTATTTCTCTGTGCACTCTGGTTCATCATGGGTGGCCAACCGACATTGTATAGAAAGACTTGTAATATCTTCAATCTGCTTGCTCTTCTGCTCTTCTTTAAGATGATCCTCTTCTCTTGCGGTTGACTGGTCAGGTCGAGTTATTCTCCCTTAGTATATTTTGAATCTGTCAGGTCAGGTCGACTTGTTCTTCTTTACTATATGTTGAAGCTATCATCTACAAAGTATCATCACTTTTGGAGCTCTCATATTTTGAGTAGTAGGCCACATTATATTAATGCACACACCAAATTACAGCATGCATGGCACCTCTTAGAAGAATTGCAGAGATAACACAAAGGGGTTTACAGGGAGGAAGTATTGGATTAGAATCACTTCTGCATTACAAAGATAATCTCACTTGTTTTTATGTTTTCATGCATGTCAGGTATTGAACATTATCAAAATGAATATGAGAATGGGTGCACGAGAGGAATATTGCGGAACAATCCACTGGCTAACAAACTTGGCATGGTGGAGGATGGCCTATCTTATTCACCCATCAAGGTGCATGCTCTAACTTGGCAAGGTTGTATTGGTCGCACATATTTTGCATCTGACCTCTTGCATTACTTCTACTTTATTACACCATCTACTTAGTTTAAGCATCATATATGAGTATATGCCATACCTATCCATTTTATGTACCTATTCCATGTGTCGTCATACTATGTTTTTCCAGTCAAATGTTGTTCTTTCGTAATAGATGTCCAAAAGGAAGAGGGTGATTGCAGATCCTCAAGGAGTACAAACTAGGTATTTGGAAAAGGTAGTGATACTTGTTAAATCAGATAGATCAGCAGCCACAAAAAACACAAGCCTAACTGTAACAGACTTTACCCCTACTCCAGTGGCCAAACCCCTATTAGAACTGCTGACAGCCCAGCGTCAGGTACTGTCTATGATATCAATTCAAAATTTGAACTCCTAAATTTCTGCATGTGCCTTACCTTCTCTCTTGTATGAAAACTAATTTCAGATGAATCTCCTTGCTCAAAGGATCATAGGATCTCATGACAATACTGGGCTCTGCATTGCTCTTGTCAGTACCTCTTGCCCTTTGTCAGCATACTTACACTTATTGTTGTTTGATTATGTAGCATCACTGTAAATGTTCGCTTCTTTATCCTTCATTTGCTTGAAATTATAAGATCTATATTTACTCTTAGATAAATGTAGAATTAACACAATGGTTATGAAGTTTTGGATTGCTCATGTAAGTACCTGTTGTCATGTACTCCCTCTGTATCGAATTAATTGTTGATCAATTGGATGTATTTAGAACTTAATAGTGCTAGATACATCCATTTGAGCGACAACTAATAACGGACGGTGGTGGTATTACTGTACATGCATCGCGAGATAGTTGATTGTCTAGCATTACTCTGCATCTTATCTGCCCTGCCCTCCACTTTCTCCAAATTATCATATCTACATTTACTCTTACCAAAATGTTGAATAAAGCCAATGCCACTGCACACGTTGATGTCTGCATTCCTCTTGTCAGTACCTTTTGCCTTGTAACGTTGTACTTAATTAATTGCTATTTGATTATGTATCATCAGTCTGCACCTGAGCTTCATTATCCTCTATTTCTTCCAATATTATTTGATCTATATTTACTCTTTGCAAAATGTAGAATAATGGCAACGCTTATAAAGAATTTTCTTTGGGAAATTCATTGAATTATCTTTCCATCAACATGGAGAAGGGCTTGCTTTGTCCAGCCTATGTTAACATGTAATGTAAGTTCATCCTTCTCAAGCCTTCAAACTTTGTTCTAGTATAGATTTGGATAGGCATCATTTCCTCCACTGCTGTTTACATCTGATTGGATGTTTGCAACAACTACCAGTTTTAAATTGTAGTTGTAAAAACATGTTCCTTATGCAGAACAGATTCATTTATTTGCTTATATAATTGTGAAACATGTTACGTGTCTCCTTATTTCTCTTTCAGAGTCGTATATCTTATGCCAGGCAGAACTTTAGGAAAGATAGTGAGCCAAACCATCTTGGGGACAGCGAGATGACCCCAAGGTCCTGCCTTGATGAAGACAGTGAGTTGAAACTACTCACCAGCAAGTGTGATACAACCTCTATGCAATCGCTGCCTCAATTAGTTCGACTTCTTCAGTCTCAACTTAAAGCGGAAAGGCTTGCTTCAGCTCATCTCCGACTTGAAGTCAAAGATGTAATGAAGATGTCAGGGGACTGCCTTGCGCACTATGGTGCCATACAACTAGGGATGAAGCATCTATCGTTGACACAACTGAGGTCTAATCAGCTTGTTCGGCTGCTTGTGTGGCCCGAGCTTGCCAGGTCTTTTGTCGGCGCGTTTATGTGCACTGGTGGCGACGTTTGATGCCCACTGTATGTAATCCGCGGTCATGTTGCGCTTTATTATCACCGGTAGCAAACTTTGATTCCCAGTGGATGTAATATGTTGTACAGTCTAGGTTTATTCTTTGGTCGGTATGCTGTAATTTAGGCCGGAAGGTTCAGTGGATCTCAGTGTTGTCGGTCTTCAGGCCGGCCCGTTACTCATATGGGCCAAAACGTGGGCCTATAATAATCTTGGGCCATTAGCAGGTCTAAACCTATAGTAGTTTCCCGCCTTTAACAGGCCATGGGCTACATATTTACTGTAGTGACACTGGGCTTCCTACGAGCCGTAGAAACAATGGGCCTTCTACGGTCCGTAGAAACAATGGGCCTTCTACGGGTCATAGAAACAATGGGCCTTCTATGGGTCGTATCATCAATGGGCCTTAGACAGGCCGTATGATCGATTGGCCAAACATGGGCCAAAAACAGACCGCATTATGGCCGTAAATGGGCTAGAGTTGGAGTCGTCCGTCCATGGGCCGACCATAACGGGCCGTCGTTAATAGGCCGTATTTGATGATGCTATGAAAACGGCCCAATGTATTAACGGGCCACAAACGGGCCAACTGTAACCACGGGCTGAATTTGGCCCACAAGCAGAAAATGGCAGTAACGGGCCGTAAGTAACCGAATGCTAGAAATGAGCCCAAGAATAAATGGGCCCTGAGAAGGCCAAAAGATAACATGGGTTGGAAACGGCCCAACGGAATAATGGGCCGTTAATGGGTATAAAGTGATACACTGTTTATTACGGGCCAGTTTCACCACAGGCCGTTAATAGGCCGAAAGACGTTATGAGCCATACATGGGCCGGAAGTTAAAATGGGCTGGAATTATATTGGGCGGCCCAGATGACGCTACTGGGTCTAATTCGGATAGGCCGTAAACAGGCCCTGGGTTAGCGGGCTGTAAATGGGCTATATGCGAACAAGCCATTAGCAGGCTTGCCGTGGGCCGGCCTGCCACCTTTTGACCAAGTCAAACGGGCCAGCCTTTTCACAGGAATGGGCCTTTGTTGGGCCGTGCCACGTGTCGACGTATCATAGGCGCTTTGGATTCAATGAGTGGATGACATCTGTCCCAACGGTGAGCCGACACGTGTTTCCTCCAGCCAATGATGATTTTACACGTGAAAAATCCCCATTGGTCGGGGCTATTAACGGGTTATCGGATCCAAACCGAACCCGATAGCTTAACAACATTCTGTTACGGTGGATGCCATGTTTCGGTCACCCTTGACGAAATCACTTATGTGACGCGCGATTTATCGTCATGGAAGTGGACACTTCCGTGATGATAATTTTGGTAATGTCATGGAACACTTCTACGACAGCACAGGTATAACTATCTTGATTCTGTCATAAATTTGTCATGGATGTACATGCATGACAGAAAACGTGACCTACTGTGACAAACACGTATCATCACGGAAGTGTATTTTTTTAGTGTAAACCTGTATTACATATTAATCGATTTTTTAAAAAATCCATAGCTTTTTAACCCTAACTCCAAATTTAACATGTTATATATGAAATTTGATTAGAAAAATATGCACTAGTGCAGAACCGGGCATTAGCACCGGTTCGTAAGGCTCTATAGTGTCGGTTACATAACCGGCACTAATTTGTGGTCACTAAAGGGCCCCCCCTTTAGTACCGGTTCAGCACGAACCGGTGCTAAAGGGCAACCACGTGGCACGAGCCAGCTCCGGGGACCTGGAGCCCTTTAGTACCGGTTGGTAAGACCAACCGGTACTATAAGGTTTGGGGTTTTTTTAGTTTTATGATTTCTTTTTCATTTAATTTTGTGTTTCCATTTTAATTCTTTTTCGTTTGCTGGTATTTTACGATACTACACATTGTACACGTTATGCATATATAGAATTACTAGTACAACCAATCATGCATATATATATCACATCAATGTCTCACAAATTAAACCACCATATTAATTAATTCACACATACACACATGTATAGCTATATACAATTTCTCCTACATATGAATGTTTCCTTCGGAGCCAGTGGCATTAGCCTAATTGGTGCCTTCGGAGCACGATGACAATTGAAAGTGGTTTTCATGGGGGCGGTAGCGGGTAATAGAATTCTCCATTCGGATTTATGACCTGGTCGAGCAAAAATCCCGCTATTTCCTCTTGAAGTGCTTCTACGCGCTCCCTTTCTATGAGCTTCTCCCGCACCTCTTTGAACTGTTAAGAAGGAGATCAATATGCATGTGTATTAGTTGTGTGACTAGATATCGATAATGGTGTAAAAATTGTGAATAGTGTTCTGACAAGCGTACCCATTGCTGTCTTTGAGATCTGCTCCTTTCGGACACCATCATGCGAATGTTCTCGCAAACACAGAATGCACACAGATCAGTCCCCTGCGCCTGCTTCAGGGCCTTTACGAGAATGGAATTTGATCAGATAAAAATTAATCAAGCATGATAATTAAAGAGATGGCAGCTAGCTAGCTAGCTAGTACTACTTAATTACTTACCTTGGGTCGAACCCATTGAAGCTTTTGTTTCCATTCACCTTCCGTGACGCTGATGAATCTTGCTCAAGCCCTGCCCGCCGACAAAGAAAATGAATAAAGGGGTTATTAAATAGTTCATATCATGAAATGACGAACTAAATAGGCCGAGATATATAGTTAATAATGATTGAAATTACCTGTTGACTATCCCATACAAGATGTTAAAGTCAGTTTTTTTTAGATTAGTGAGTCCAGTACTTCAACTGTTCCGGCGTCAACTTTAATGATACACAAGACCCAGTGAAATCTGCATGCACACACGTTTACATGTCTTAATTAAGCGGGCATATGTAAGCAAAAACATGTAGCTAGCTAGTAGGCAAAAATAGAGAATTTGTAGTACAAGACAGTGTGACTCACCCAAAGTGGTAAGGAAGTAGTATATCTTCATTGTATTTGAGGCGCTTCAAGAACTCTAGCATGATGTCCTCTACTTCCTTTGCATGTTCATTTATCTTCCATGTGAATTCATTAACGGTGTTTGGGTCAATGAACCCAATGCCAAAGCGTCCACCTTTTCTCATTTCATATATCTTCATCCTGCATAATACCACAGAAAAGAATATAGTGAGGATAATTACAGGTAATGATTGATCAAAAGGATCACTACAGCTAGCTTGAGACTTAAATTATAGAAAGAGATCACTTACAGACAATAGCAACTGACGATAGATTTGTCGAGTGCGTCCTGATTGTATAACTGAAACAGTTCTAAATACTCAAGGGACCCAGCTTTGTCATGGTTGTAATGGTCCTTCTTGACATTCACCATGAGGGACACTCGATCTGAAATCTTGGTAATGTTCATGTACCATTGATGCAATTCATACATTCTTGTTGGGAGGTTCTTGACCTTGTCTGGCGCGACCAAAGGTTGGCCCCGGACATATTTCCGTTTTACTTCATCCTCTCTAAGCAAAGGCATGGGCTCGATCTCGAGGAGTTGTCCAACAGTGATGTTGAGAACTTCAGCCTGCATTATATGCTCCTCCGTTATTACCACATTGCCCACCTCGGGAACATGCACTGTTTGCCCACAGTAATATTGGGGGCGCGTACTATCACTTGTTGTTTGCACAACAAGCGAGGGGATCGATTGCGCCGCCTGTTCTCCCAGCTGGGGAATGGTTTTCCCGCATTTTTTGGCAGCTGCTTCTTGTTTGCTCGATCCCGATGTAGACGTGCTCGCCTCCCTTTGTAGACGTGCTCGATTTAACTTCCTGATGTGGCGCTCATAGTCTGTGTCAACAGGCTTGGAAGCTGGTGGTTGAGCCATACGAATGAAGTGGTCAATCGTTTCCTCAGGCACTTTCTCCCTTGGCGGCGGTGGCGGTTTCGGTGCAAAATGGGCTTCCACCTCGGCCTTCGATATGGCTGTGATTTCCTCCTCGGACCTGTCATAAGACCTCTGCGGAAGAGGCTTGAGGCTTGGACCATATTTATATCGCTTGCCTCCGCCTGTACTTCCTGTACTACCTCAACTCGTACCGTTGGGTGTCTCTTCTGCGATTGCTGAGGCGGCGGAGACGGCTGACGGGACTGAGTTGGACAAGGAGAAGTGGCCTGAGGTTGTGCCGGACTTGGAGGAGGAGTGGACGTCTGACGCTGTGGCGGACTTGGAGGAGGAGGATTGTCCTGACACTTTGCCGGACTTGGAGGAGGAGGATTGTCCTGACACTTTACCGGACTTGGAGGAGCGGAGTCTGCTGACTCGGTGGCGGACTTCGACGAGGACTCGGGTGATGCGGTGTCGGTGGACTTGGAAAGATGATGCAATCCTTTTTCCATAGGATGATACGATGTTTGGCCTCTCCGAGAAAGCGCTCGCCGTCACCTCCAGCAATGTCAAGCTGTAGCCCCGAATATGGTGGGTCCACCACCTCATCAACCAAGACACGAGCATAGCCCGCTGGAATCGGGTTGCAATGGAAGGTTGCCTCGGGGGGATTTGTGAAAGCACAGCCGTCCACCACCTTCATGGATATGTTCTTCATTTTGACGTGTAGCTCGCAGTTAGTGTTCTCCGTGATGTCATCCACGGGGTATCTAGCCAGCATTGCGTCGTCCGGGACGGAACCCACGCTGCTTCTCGGCATGGATGGGCCGGTGCTATCCAATGCTGGATCATCCGCTAGCTGCTGCAGCTGCTGAGACCCCCTTTGATGGGTAAGTGAGTCGATCTGCTCCTGCTGCCGCTGGAATTTGACTGCCAATTCCGCTTGACTTGCTTCTAGGCCTTGAAGGCGTTCATAGTCCCGCTTCCTCTGCTCCTCCTCCATCTTCCTCTTCTTCTCCTCCGCAATCTTCTTTCTCGCATGGGTTCTGTAGTCGTTGTTCCAGTCTGAAAACCCCTCATACCACGGCAGAGCGCCCTTGCCTCGTGTTCTTCCCGGGTGTTCAGGATTTCCCAGGGCACGCGTAAGCTCGTCGTTCTCTCTGTTGGGCTGGAACACCCCCGTTCGTGCCTCTTCTATTGCAACAAGTATCGCATCGTTGGCTCCCTTCAGACTTGCCCTCGTCGAAACATTGCCTGTCTCCCGGTCCAACTCCCCCCCCATGCGCATAGAACCAAGTCCTGACCCTGGGGGGCCAGCTCTTAGTAGCCGGAGTGACACCTGCATCCTCCATCTCTTTCTCAGACTTATCCCACTTAGGCATTGCCACCGCATAGCCACCTGGCCCCAGCTTATGGAACTTATCCTTTTTTTCGGCATTCTTCTTGTTTATTCTCGACCGTTCCTTAGCTAATTCCGAATCCTTGAATTTCACGAAATCGTCCCAATGATCACGTTGGTTCTCCAGTGTTCCCTTGAATACTGGAGTCTTCCTTCCTCCGTTGACGTACTTGTTCCATTCACCATTCTTGTAGTTCTTGAATGCAGTCACCATCATCTTAAGAGCAGCCTCTTTGACTTTCTGCACATCTGCTTCTGTGAAATGATCTGGTAGGGTGAAATGTTCCATGAGAGTATCCCAAAGCAGATCTTTTTGATTCTTGTCGACATAAGTAACATCTGGACGTGGCTTTGCTGGCGCTCTCCATTCTTGAAGTTTGATCGGGAGTTGGTCCTTCACAAGAACTCCGCACTGACGAACGAACTTGTCTGCAATCTTCTTAGGCGCTAATGGTTTGCCAGTAGGGCCGCATGCCTCGATATTGTACTTTACGCCCAGCTTCAACTTTTTGTTCGGGCCTCGTTTCGTCCTTTTGCCTGAAGATTTGCTCGATCCGGATGGCTGAAAGAACAAAGATCGATTCGTTAATATATCTTCAAGTCATTTAAAACATGTGATGATCACCAGATGCCTGCTTATATAAATATATATACCTCGTCGGTGTTTGTTGTTTCAGGATCATGTTCTTCGTCATCGTCATAATCATAGTTCATGACTTCGTCGTGATCGAATATCATATTACCCTCTCCGGTGTTGTTTAGAAATTCGGAGCCGTCATAATCTTCTTCATTTTGATTATCATCTGCCCCGCGTATCATATCGAACATGGTCTGTTCTCCCACTTTGTCGGTATTGTCTGCCATAGCTTTTGTTTAACTAATCCAAAAGAAATATAAAACAATTTAGTATTCAAATCTCGAATAATAGATATAATCTCGAATACATCGTCCAGAATAATAGATATAATCTCAAATACATCGTCTCGAATAATATATAATATTAAATAGTACATCACTGGCTATTAGCTAATAAAGATCGAATACTACAGAAGAATCTAGGACACTCGCGGTTCCTCCGGCGCGGGCAGTGGACACCCAAAGAGAAGGAACCCTCACAGGATCATAGCCGAAGTGAGATCCCCGAAGATACTGCCACGTATTGGAGAACCTGCCGCCCTCTAACGCAACCATGTAGCGCTGGACGTGCTCGTCCTCCTCCCTGACACGGCGACGTGCCACCTCCGGCGGGGCCGGGTCCCTCCGCACTGAAACTGGCCCACGCGAACGCCACCAAACGAGATCAGGGTCGACGACGGGACCTGCGGCTGGGTTCCTCGTCAAGCGGCGCGCCCCTCCAAGCAGCACCTCCCAGTGCCAGCCCGGCGGAGCCCAGTCCCGGACATGGGTCGGCTGGACGTCGTCGCGGACGGGTCGACGGCGAGGATGCGGGCCGGGCATCGTCGAGAACAAATACTAGCTATATGCCCGCAAAAAGTAACATTTTTTTAATGATTGGATTTTGATAACTAAAATTTCTAACATTTCTATATAACTAACATTTCTATAACATTTCTAACAATGCTATATATAACTAACATTTCTATAACATTCTAATATTTCTATAACTAAAAAACAGAAAACAATTATAACATTTCTATATATATAACTAACATTTTTATAACTATTTCTATAACTAAAAAACAGAAAAATTTCTAACAATTCTAACTTTTTTATAACTATTTCTATAACTAAAAAACAGAAAAATTTCTAACAATTTCTAACATTTCTAACAATTCTAACAATTCTAACATTTCTAACTATTTCTAAAAAATAGAAAAATGTCTAACAATTTCTTAAAAACAGAAAAATCTATAACTAAAAATGTATGTGTGTGTGTGCGCGCGCTCACCGGCCGGCGAGGCGAGAGGCGACGGGGACGGCGACGGGCGCGGCGACGGGGACGGCGACGGGCGCGGCGACGACAGGATGGGGACGTATGGGCCGGGGCGGCGACGACGGGGACGGGGACGTACAGGCCGGG